>NC_051312.1:120023198-120326228 GCF_015220235.1 Choloepus didactylus | reverse complement strand
TACCACTGGGGAATGAGTTCTGATTTTTGATGATGGTAATATTTTTGTAAGATCAATCTGGCAGCTTGAGGAAGGGAATATCATTCAGATTGAACATGGGCAGGAAGAATATGGTTTCTTTTTAATAACGGTTCAGTAAAAAGATAGATACCTGAACCAATGTAGTTTAGCTAAACTGGAAAGGATGAACAGATGTGGAAGGCACTTCCAAAACAGAATCAACAATATTACTTAGGCTAATAGTTCACAATCAAATCTGATTCTACTAACTGGTACACTACAGTTTATTGAAGGATTTCCTCAATGGCTTTCAGCAGTAGTTGTAATAGTTATATCTATTGAAGTGGAAGAGTATTTTAAAAGAAACAAAAATGCTTCCTGACACTTGTTCATGAGTACATTTTTCTATTCCACCAAAATCTGCAAATTGAGTTTAGGAAAATTTAATCTCTTGCCTATATTTAATTATCTATTATTAGGTAATTTAATCACCATGATAAATGCAATATATCAGAATTGCATAGTGCTCCAGCACTTCAGATTCATTCAGGCAATACCAGTAACCTTATCATGTGCTAGACAATATCAGATGTGATCATTTCATTGCAATACAATATACTATGTTAAATAATATAAATAGAAATCAGGCTTGACCTTTGACTTTCCTGAACATGAAAATAGAGTAACCCTTTTTCTCTTATTTAGGGTGATCATTGCAGAAATAATTTAAAATCTTAATGAACTACAGGTAGCATTTGTAGCCAAAATCCTAAAAATGAGTACAACTGCTCATGCCTGCCTAAGTTTGGGTTTGTTTGTTTGTTTGTTTGTTTGATTTGGTTACAATTGCCACAAATAATCACACTCACAATGAAACATAATTGGATAATTATGTTTTGGAGATTTACAAAACTCTTACCAGTTTGTCTCAAAGATCTATGAGATCTGTAAAATATAAATTTCAAGCCATCATTTTAAATATCAAGCATTTAATTTTTTAAAGTAAGCTACGTGATTAGTTATACTGGATGCCAGACAGTTTTCACTCTTCAGAAACCACCTCAAGAGCTTCCTTTATAGAACACATGAATGCTATCTTGTTTGAGAGCCAAAGCTCTTTTTTTTTCCAAGTCCGTTCCAAGTTTTGAGACACCAAGTAGAAAGGCAAAACCACCAAAAAAATATTTTTACTTTGCTTGTCATGTCTGCACTAGTCTGAAAAACCTCTGTAGCCTTTTCTGGTGTGGACGTCATACCAAAAATACTTTGAAGGGAGATAATATCTAAAATGGAATTCTCTGAAAAATCTGTAATATTCAAGACAGGAACAGTATCAGAATTTTGTGTCTTAATGCCGTGCACTGCTTCCAACTGCTCTTAATACTCAACCAGGCTGTTCTGGGGCAAGAAAGGAAAGGCAGGCTGCACAGCATTTTGTTCTGAGGCTTTGAATTGGGGAAAGAAAGGGGTAATTTCCTCCACATAGAACTTCATTCAACAACAGTCATGGAGTATCAACAATGTGTGAGGCACAGTGCTGGATGCTGAGGAGCCAAAGACAGATTAAGTTCCCTCTCTACCTTCAAAGCCACAGGCAGTAGGGCCACAGTTGCTTGTTCATAAGCTCCAGCACCAGAAATTTAAAGATAATAATTTAAAGTGAAGTATTTGAGTAAGGAGCCCATATTTTCACCACAAACGACAAGCTGAAGAATGTCTGTTAAATAAAAATTACTTTTAAATTAAATTGAACCACTCCAAGGCAAAAAATCTGGTTTAATTATACTTTATATTTCTTCAGTCATAGGCCTTAAGGTGTGCTGCCTCCGTACTGGATAGAAGACCAAACCCCCTGACAGATCCATTACAGCAAAATTGTGCAAAATTCCCCCAGGTGACATTTTTTACATGATTTGATGAGAAAATAAATGGGATTGCTCACTAGGAATGCTACACTTTGTTTGCTGATTCTATCTGTTGCATTTAAGAACATTTAAGGGCACTAAGACTTGGGGACCAGAGCAAATAATTTTAGCACTAGAAGATCCACTCACAAAAAATATTCATTTACATTTGACACTGTTTAGAATCTCTTCCATCATATAGTGACAACAAATCAGTTTAAGAAAACACATTTGACTGAATGTATTTGGCCTAATAAATTCCTCAGAAGTTAAATATTTTAAGTAAAATAAATATACACACACATACATACATACATAATTATACACACACATATGAGACTTGGGATTAGTATAATGAATAATTATTCCCTCATTTACATAGACCCTCCATTCAGTGACATTCTGGTGTTTTCTTTCAAACAAATTCAGATCTTCAGTTCTCTTACTATTAATAGAGTCACATTTTAAAATATTTTTATAGAAGTCACTTTTTTTACCAGCATCGTATTACTATTCAGCATCTGATTTCATCTTTTGCCATCATAGCTTTTCATTCACATGGGACCTTGTAGAAAGGGATAAGAAGCTGCCAGGCTGTGGTAGATGCTGGCTTCCTCTCTTGGCTTTTCCACCTGCTATGTGTCGGTGACCTTTCTGAGCCTTGTTTTTTATACAATCAAGAACGGGCAGTGCACAGAGTTGCTATGAAAGCTAAAAAAAAGATTGCACTTTTGAAAATGCATTAGGAAAGCCTGTGAAAGCAAAGGGCAAGGTTTTCTTAAGTTCCATCAGGTGGCTGTGTCTGAGTCCTCATTTTTTGTAATCTTGTCTTAATCTGAAATCTAATTATCATTATATCAGTTTAAGGAAGAAACTTCAAAAATGCAGGTCCAAGTCTCATGCTCAGAAATGTTTAAAAATTGCCATTGCTCACTCCCTACCCTGAACATTTCCTTCTCCCTTCTAGATGATTCTTCCTAAAATGAAACAAAGCAAAGCATATCCTGTTCAAGGGTAAGGGGGTTATATACACCCACATGAAAAAAATCTCATATTTCCCTGTAACCCAAAGGACTTACACTCTAATGGTCAGCAGGGCTGATTTGTTTAGTTTGGAAAAGGAACCACCTGGTGCATGGTAGGATGTAGGATATGGGTGACATCTGTCCCATCTTCCTACACAGAGTACTTGGAAGTGGACATCCATGATTTGTACCCAAGGTGCTAGAAAGGAACTTTCTGGGGCCCCTTGTTTGTTTCCCATTTCTTTTCTATGATATGTTAAGAAGAAATGTTGACTGCCACAGCCACTGGAGGTGAAGTTCAACTGTGGAAGGTCTCCCTGATGTCAGCTGGTGCCCAACCTGGTGCTCTGCTGAGTGGGTCATCTTGTCTCTATGCATGAGGATCAAGTCAGCAGCATACAGCAGATGACTTCCTGCATGTGCTGATGTTTATAGACTGCATCTCAAAAGCATGCACAAGCCATACTTCACAGAGTGTTCTGTCTTTAAGCAGTGCAGCATAAGATCGGTTGAAAGCACCAAAGTTCTTAATGTAGCCTGTCTCATTCCTTTGGAAACTGACCAAAGGTCAGACAGGGCAGCTGGCATGTTATCAAGCAGTCCAGCTTGTTTACACATAGCCAGATCTAAGGTATATGAGGCTATCCAGAGACACTAGTCCCTAGAGAAGATATCTGTATAAAATTACTTAAATTGAGCATAAAGTTCTAAATAATCTGCCTGTTAAAACCTAACTGTGTTTGAGTAATATAAATATTCATGATAAAATTGAATGTTGGGCTTATATGCCTCATTCATCCATTTACTTAGTAGTTTGCCATATTCTTCTGATTTAAAATTGTGGATTTGGGGCTATAAATCTATAGTACTATACAAAGTGGCATGACCAACTTGTGGTACAATTAGTACTACATTAAGCAATATTCTTATTATCTTTCCACACAATTGGGAATACTCTGAGCACACCGAGTAAAACTAAAGAATAGCAGTCCCAGGTAGTAAAGCCATGTGTCTGGCTGGTGAGACACGCATGAAGCTGTCTGCAGTCAGTAGCCCTCAAGCCAGGGCTGAGCAGAATGTCAGGGCCTTGGCTCCTAAAAGACAGTTGTTTTGGTTTGCTAAAATTGCTGGAAGGCAATATACCAGAAATGGGTGGGCTTTTGCAATGGGGATTTATTAACTTACAATTTACAGTTCTTAGGTTATGAAAATATCCAACTCAAGGCATCAATAGATGATACCTGGACTCTGAAGAGAGGCTGTCAGCATCTGGGACACCTCTGTCACATGGGAAAGCACATGGCTGGTGTCTGTTGGTCCTTCTTTTCGGGGTTTCAATTGCTTTCAACTTCTGGCTCCAATGGCTCTCTCTCTCTTGGCTTCTGTGGCTCCTCTCTTAGTTTCTCCAGGGTTTTTCTCTGGGAGCTTCTCTTAATTTCATATCTTAGAGTCTGTATGTGTTTTATCCTCTTATAAATGATCCCAGTAAGGGCTCCTTGAATGAGGTGGGTCACATCTCAATTAAAATAACCTAATCAAAATGTCCTACTACAATAGATCTGTTCCCATGGAAAAGGATTAAAAGAACATGGCCTTTTCTGGGTACATAAGAGCTTCAAACTACCATAACAGTATAATCAGATATTTATGTAAGAAGAATCTCTTAAGGGCATGCAAACTTTCTTATAAGCCCTTGCTCTCTTGAGTACCACAAGGGACATCATAGATTTTAGGGGTAGGAAAAGCCTAAAGAATGTGCTATCATAAATAAAGTGGAAATTACTCAAAGTTACATTTCTTCAAGTTTCCATCTAAATAATACAACTCACAATGACTTTAATAATGATGATGATAACAGCATTCTTGGAAATATACCATTTTATAGAAATATTTGTTTGAGGGTTGGATAATTAAGAACTTTTTCCATACATAGTTCTCACATACCTTTATGTATAAGGGAATATGAATGTAATAATAATCCAAATATTGAGTATAACCAATATTTGTTGGGCATTTCTTATACACCAGGTACTATTATAAGTGATTTATTTTTATTATCCAAATACATATATGGATATATTTTTATTATCCAAATATATATGGATATATATAAACACATACATATATACACACATAGATACACAATTTCTAAGACATAGTTAAATTATATGAAAAATAAGTGAGCTACTTAGATAACTGCTTTGTTGCCTCCTATATTCAATACTCCATTACACGTTTGTGTTTGCATGTCAGTTTAAATTAGGTATTGGTTTATTTAGTTGCCAGTTCACAAACATTTAAAATTTAAGACCATTCATGCTTAGCATTCTATGTGCAAAAAAAAAAAAAAAAATGTACTAGTTTCTTCAGAGAAATGTAATGAGGTCTTTCCTCTAAAAAGGTTTACAGTCTAGATAGGAAGACATGCACTCTTACAATTAACTATTTAAAAGAACATGTTGTCAAAATCCCACTATTGTCACTGTGTAGAGCCATGAGGAAATGCAGAATAAAAATGGCCATTGAACAGTAACACATTTCTATCTCACAAATAGAAATCTATGTTAGTCAGGATTTCTCTTTGAAAACATTGCTGCTTTTAGCTCCCGTCTTATGAGAACCTGCCTCCATTTTCTAAGTTGAATTTAGGGTTTGGCCCTAATACTTTCAAACATTGTCTTGATAATTTCAATATGAATTTCAATGATTCTTTGCAACCCCTTAACTTCCTCCATCATACTGAACATCCATGTGCCTTCCCCCTTATATCAGTAGGACTACATCCAGGACCCTATCATCCAATTGTATTATACTACTTTCAAGGTCTTAAACTTGTCATCAGTCTTTAGTACCACAACCCCCTTAGCATTCATCTCTTCCATAACTTTATATGCACTCAACCCTTAAAATATGGGCCACTTTGCTGATACATGTATTCCTCACTTTTACATTCCCTCCTATGTGTGCTTCATTTCTATTTTCTAACTGCATATGGGACATTTCCACTTAGATTACCTACTTCCCTTTGATGTATCTAAAATTGAACTCATAATCTCCCCTCTCCAAAAAAGAAACTTCATTTCAAAATTCTCTACTTAAGCGTGTGACTGCTGCATCAGTCATCTTAGAATATTCTGAGAGTTTCTTTTCAGTTCCCATACTTAATCAGTTGCTGCTTCACCACTTCCTTCATAACTCTTGCATCTTCACTGTCCTCTAAGTTTCAACACCATCATCTAAGTTCAATACCACTTTGTCTGAGGTATTGCATTAACATTCTAATTGGTGTCCAGTCTCTCCCTCTACAGTCCATTCTGTATGCCATATGCTGCTGCCAGTTTAATCTTCTTGATATAGTTTTCCACTGCAGAAATCCTTTCATGACCTTCCACTCTAACCAGACTGATTTATTCACTTTTTCTCATCATACCACACACTTTGTCCATATTTATGTCATTGCTTGCATCATTTCCCTCTCCTGAAATGACCTTTCCTTTCCTCTTAATCTATTCATATTTTGCATATTTTTGCTCCTCAGCTGATTCTCATTTCCTAAAGAATGATTTCACATACTCATGTCAGACTCCACTAAACTTTCTTTTCTTTAAATGATGTGTCATTCATGGTGTAAGTCTTCCATTTATCTTGTACCCCTTAGGGCAGAGAGGCTGAAGGTTCTCACTTCTGTTGCACAGCTATTAGTAAAAGTCAGAGCATGGCTCAAACCAAGTGTGTTCTTTTGTCACCATTCCATAAACCCACACATGAAATATGTTCACACATGAAATATGTTCAATAAATTAATTTGCTCTGAAATATACATTATCTTGCATAATTATTTACAATGTGATATTTGTTTTTTTGAGCGTCTACGAAAAGTTTTCTTATCTATTATAGTCTACTCAAATATTAAAGGCAAATATCAATGGTTGATGACAAGATATTTGTTGTTAACCAAATCTTGAAGATAAGTAAATAACATCTAGTTTGGTGCAGACACATTATGATTTTTAAAGAATGTCTAAATGTTTCTAAAAGGGTAAGCCTTGCCTCCCTGTTACAAGACTGAAAATCAACATTGGAACTGAAATTGAATCTTATGCACCACCTCTATTGACCTCATTAGATTTTGCTTAGTTTTATGTATAATTCTTTTCTCCTTAGAAGCAACAAGTAAGTTACTTCAATTTTTTATATTCCTTTTTTTAAATTTGAAAAATAAAACTGACTTTGCATATTAATGCTCCTAACCTGCCACAAATACTTAGTAAAAATGTAATACCCCTTTCCCAGGTTCATTCAAAATCTAGACTAGACAGAGTAAAATTGTTTGAGCAATGGTCTACTTTTCTACTGAAATAAAGAGTGATTTCCCATTGATTTTCCTAGTCATTGTGTAGATTAGAAATGTGCATAGATTTTTTTCTTCCCAAGGTGACAACTACTGCTCTGAGAATTTGTATAAACACTCCAAGTGTCAAGAGTGATTTAAGCAGAAGCAAAATATTCCAGCTATTGGAGTTAACTGATTCTCAGAATAAGTTACACTTACTCAAAGAACATTTAGAGATATCAACAGGTAGTAATTTTAAATTTAAGATCTTAAAATCCACTGAACATCAACTTAATTTTTTTAAAATTATTACTTTTTAAGATTGTAAATTTCATTCCATTGTTATGAGTGTAAATATAAATTTACAATTATCATCCAAAAATGGGACTTGCTTTCATGGTAGGACTAAAATATTAAATATCAACTTCTCTCTGCTTTGCCTTGTTTGTGCCCCTGCCTTCTCAATTTCATCTTACAAAGAGAAAATTAAAAGTCTTCCAAAGTCTTACAGGTTGGATTCCCTGAAAAACAATCTCTGAAACGGAAATTTGTGTGCAGGTAGCTTATTGGTAACAACACACGTGGGGTAGTGAAAAAAGCAATATGAGACAGAAAGAGATCAACTAAGACGCTGTCAGAACAAAGGCCTTAGCAGAAAATTACAGAAAGCTCTAGAGCTAAGGAGGCTTTGCAGAGTCCTTCTAAATAGGGCAAGAGAGCTGGGCCTTTCTTTCAATTGTGTTGTGCTGGCCCCTGGAAGAGGGGAAAGCCTTGGGTTGCTTCTAATAGCAGAGGGCAATTCTGGAGAAGGACTCAGTTGGGACCACCAACATTCCTAAATCTAGGGGAACTAACTTCTTGGTCCAGAAGACAAGTTATCTTAATTGTGTACTACAGCATCTGTTACACAAATAGATGAACCCAAATTCATATAAATTAGTGAAGTGGCTTCTGATAAATAATCTTAACCTTTCTAAGCCTCTATATCCTTCTTTGTAAGTGAAACTGCTAGTATCTTTCTGTCTTTCTCACAGTATTTTTGTAAGGATCATTGGAGTCAATGTGAGTGAAAATTTGTGAGAGTCATCATGGACCAGGGATGAAAATATGTTATAAACTATCTAGGTCCTTGTTCTATTATAGAGTTAAGGAATCAAAGCCTGATGTGGACTCATATATTGCTATGTGCCTGAAAGAGTGCTAGCATTTTATATCTACTACCTCATGGAGATCTCACCATGACCCTGTGAGGAAATGGATACAGAGGCGTTACTTGACAATCAAAGTCACACAGTTGTGGACAGAGAAAACGCTGATAACAGTGGCTGTGCTTCCAATTTCTATACTCTGTTACCTCTGTTGAGACAGCAGTCAATGGAAGACTAGTAGTCAGGTCTTCAAATTTCTGTCATGTGTGTGTGTTGTTTTCTTAACCTGTACCTGAAAGCCATAGCAGACTGTAAAGCAGAGAAAGCAAACTAGGAACCAAAGGGCAGCACACACCATGATTTGTTTGTTGTTTGTTGCTTATTCTTTTTTAAAACATTAAATTTGTTTGTTTTAGTCTTCTGAATGTTTTATAAGGAAATGTGATTAAACGGGCATTATGCTTGGTGTCTCATTAAGAAGTTTAGCACCTATAACCTTAAGCCTGGTGACTCCATGCACTCATGGTCCCAGCCTGGCCCATTTAGGACTTGAGTTTGGAACCAATGGTTATCCAAGGGTAGATGAGGAGAGGAGGAGGAGGATGCTAATGATGCAGGAGGAGAAATCGTTGTAGGAATAGGAAGAAATGGGGAGGGAGGAATATGAAGGAAAGATAGAGAAAGAGAGAAAAGGGAAATAAAGAAGGAGAAGGGAGGAGGGGTAAGAGGAGCAGAATCAGTTGTTATTCATAATAATGTAAATAATATTTAGCACCTATTGGAATACAGTCTTTTATTGTTGAATACTGGTCTTCTCTAAGAAATATTATCTGATGATGTATACAATTTTGAGAAGCATAGCTTTTTTTTTTCCGCAGAGATACGTAATTTGTTTAAATAAATTAATGTTCCCGCACAGAGTTGCTCATTTTGTGGAGGCAAAATGTTTACATGCTAATATAAATAGGGAAGGGGTAGAAGGTGTAGAAAAAAGAGAAAGGTAAGAGGGAAATTTTATAAATTATTAAAATATAAATAACTTTTATTTCATATTTAATCAGGAATGCAATGTCTATGAAAATCATTAGCACATTGTTTTTTTTATAGTAATTACCTTTAACATGAAGAGATTTTTTTTTCCATGAAAACAAGAATAGAGACATTTCATAAAATATTTCTCTTTTGAGATCTATCTCTGAAACACCATATTTAATGATGGAGTTATAAAAATAAAGCCAGACATGTTCAATATGATGTAATAAGTGTTACAAGAGGCTGAAACAGATGGTGTAATTAGTGCATAAGAGATGATGGTGAAAAGAGGAGGCTTCTGAAGGAGGTGAAATCTGAACAAATTCTTCATAAGTATTAATAATTGATAAGTTGATCAAAAGGAGGAAAGGATCAGGAACAGCATTTATAGTCATAAAGGAATATTAAAAATATAAATGACATGTACAGACACAAATTGCATTTGGGATTGCTAACTGAAAGAGTGATGACTCTGGGATGCTGGGAGCCACAGCGTGGAGAGAGTCTCCATGGGAATGAAGCCCACTGTGAGGTAGAGAGAAACCAGTGTGGAAGGTCCTATTGTTGAACCTCTTACCAGTTGAATCCAGCATTCATTATTTTTGAGACTGTTCATTTCCAGAATCTAAAAATTCCTTTTTGTGTAAACTAGTGAGGAGCAGGTTGTATTTGCAACCAAGAAACTTGCCTAATAAATGTTATTTTTCCTTTTGACTTTTATTTAAAGCGCTTTTAGGAACACGTCTTATTCTGTGCACCTTGTTGGTGTACACCCAACAATGTAAGTGCTTACACACTCACAAACACACCCTGAAGGTTTCTGTTATAAGAATTGGTCAGATCAGTTACGGTCAAAGCTGAAGGAAAAAAGGTGCAAAGGAAAAGGAAAGAAGGAAAGATGCAAAGAGAAGTGGCAGGGGAGAAATTGTCCGAACTCATGCACCTGGTTAACGTATCCTGGTCCCTGGTCAAGGGATTAAAAAAAAAATTCTCCCCAAATGTGGCCATTTACCCTGAAGTAGTCTTCATTTCTAAAGCTAATTACACAATTTTAGATTTACTTTTTTCAAATGCATCTCTCATGTAATTTTCCAACTGACAGTCTTTTTGGCAAAATCTAAGTTTGTTGCTATATAGACCCAGGCAGAAATGTGACAGTAGTTTCCAAAATCTACATGTGATGGAATATATGATGAGGTGTTTATGTGAATAAAGAACAGAGAACAATTAAGCCTTTAGTTATTAATGAATCAAAAAATTCTATCCAATTGATTCAAAGTTGAGTATACAAGGAAAATACAATGTATTCATGTTATCTTTAGCAATGAGATTGTCTACCACAAAGTTGTCAATTACCCTAATCTCATATTTTTTAAATTCAAAATAGGTGCTAATTCTGTTATTTTTTCAAAAGGGCAATTTTATATTTGAAATAACGTAGTCTTAAAACCACTTAGAATCCTCTCTGTGCTGTGTTGAAGTATCAAGCACCTGAACCAACTGTTCATGTGACATTTTCCTTTCTAGGTTAACTAACAATAAAATAATATAAAGTTTAGAATTTGGGGGAGAGATGACAATACAAAGAGGTGTTTACTCTCCCAATTTCAAATATTTACGAAAATGACCAGCAGAAATCACATTGGCATATATTGAATTCTTTCTTTTGTGCCAGGCATTTATGTTAAATACTTTTATATACATTAGCTACAATAACTAGCTGAGGTAGACTATATTATCCTCATTTTTCATATGAGAAAACTCAGGCTTAAATAAGTTCAGTAACTTACATAAGGCAACACAGCTAAAAAATGGTAGAGTCAAGTTCCAAACTCAATTCTATTTTTATTCAGAAACAAGTTTTTTGACCATTACACTATAAATTCAAAATCTGCATTGAAAACTAGGATTGTGCCATCTTCATTTAAGAAATTTCTGATCTATATAATTCAGATAAGATTTGATTTAAGGCGTGAAGAACTTTTCACTAATCTGCTGATAATCCCTAACTCAGAGGGATTAGGGAGGCCATGGAGGCATGGAAACAAATGGCAACAAAAAGTAGAAATGCAGAAAAGGGAATGCTCGTCTTCATGTTAGATACTGCATCCAGCAGAAACTGAACACAACAAGCAGAAAGCTACCATGCCCAGATTTTTACTTCAAAAGGCCAAACACACAACCCCTCCCAACAACACATACACACTTACATAGGTGTAAAAGGTTATTACAGATCCAGTTTTCTTATTTAAATTATTTGGCTTAAAATCAACTCACTCATTCAAGTCTTTCTTAAAAAGCTTAAAATATTAATCATTAGTTTTCTAATGTATCAGTCATCTGCTGACTCAACAATGCTCTGTAACAAACCAACCACCACAGAACTGGGTAAAACAACAATAAGCATCTACCACCCCATTCACAGGTTTGGAGGTTTGCTGTGGGTCTACATTCTGGCTGCAGTAGCTTTGTTTTATATGTCTCATCCTGGGGCCCAGGCTGAAGTGCCAGGGGCTACCTGAGCATGCTCTTTTCACGTTGGAGGTCATAAGCTGCCAAAGGGACACAAACACAGGACATTTCCTAAAGTTAACATTCAGAATTTGCACACTGTCAATTCCGCTAACATTCCACTGGCAGGAAAAGTCACATAGCCAAGCTTAAAATAAATCACCGAGGAAGAAATGTGTATTTGACACACAGTTGAAGGCAAGGAGGGTAAATGTTTGATGACTAATCATTGAAGCTATCAAATCCAGTGATTTAAAAATGAAATAAAACTAGCAAACAAAAACCTTCTCCAGTTTTCTAAAACACCATCTTCTTTGTCAACTCCATGTCTTTTGTCATGCTAATCTCTTGTTTGGAATTCTTTTAGCCCCTCTTTCCCTTATTAAATTCCTATACTTCTTCAATGTCATGTTCAAATGTTACCTCATTTGAGAAGCCTTTCCTAACCCACTTCATAAACTGTGAGTGTACACTGACATTTATAAACATTGCTATTAAAGAAGACACGGATAGATGCGCAATTTAAGCATTTGTCAGTCTTTCTTTCAGTCTTTTCTCTGTCTTTTTCTGTCTCTCCTCTCTCTCTCTCTCTCTGAACTGGTGGTAGATATTGCCCACTACCACTAATATTTCTGACTCTTTTCCTTATGGGCTCTTGAAGGCCTACAATTAATCACCTATCTCTAGAAATTAGACATAGCCATGTGAATTGTTGTGTCCAATGTAACATGTAAAAGTGAAGTGAGTCTCTTGCAAGCTGATGCCTTTAAGAACTGGTACACAATTCTCTCCATATTCCCATATACCAGTGACCATCAACATCCTAGATGATGGGTATTCCCTCATTCGAGATCCCAGAGTGAGGGCAATACGGAACAGAATCTCCCAATGGCCCATTGCATACATGTAGAATGAGTAAAAATCAAGCCTGTTATTTTAAGCCACTAAGATACTGGTCATCACTTACATATTGTACTGATCGGTTCAGACACTTCCTCAAAGTCATGATCCTATCAAAAGTTCTCAAGACATTACAATACAGTCTATTTCCAAAAGTACGCTAACAAGGGCACCAAATAGCCCTACAGTTCATGTAGTACTAGGATTATGCTTTGGAAGGCCCCTGGGAAGCAATTTCTCTTGTAATTTTTAAATTATTGAATATTCTTTTAATCATTAAAACATCAAAATTGTTACAAAAAGACTAAACCACTGAAAATTAAGTTAAATGTAATAAAATTAAACATTAGAAAAAATCAGTTATCATTTGAACGTTTTAATAAAATGCTTTTAGATGTCTAATTTTAGGTAAATTAGTTTTTAAGCCAGCTGAGTTTAGAGGAAATGGCCTGCCTATTCCCATTTCTTGTTAGTATTCCTACACTTTATATGGGAAGCAGGTATTCCATTTTATAATTAGTTAATTGAATTGACTTCACCTCAGCAATTCCTCTAATAGCTAAGACAGTGAATTTAATCCAGCATTAGGTCTATTTTTAAATGGTATAGGGCTGATAATCCCCAGATTCATTATAAAATATAGGTTATTCCAAATAATACAAAGTCCAGTCTGATAAATAGTTAAGTGCATACTAATGTGTAGAATATTCAGCTGCCACTGGTTTAAACAGAATGCCTATAAATTTTCAGCTTTCATGTGTATATATGATTGTTTCTTACAAAATATCGGACTGAACAACAAAAGACCATAGGTGTTGAAATAAATATATGAGCAGACAAAAATCTCAAGGACACAATCCAATATCTTGAAAATGGAAGCAGTGTCATATAAACTGCAAAGGCTTCAAAAGCCAAAATGCTAAAATGTTATTCGCAAGGTTACAGCAGGTTAATTTGCAGAACTGGGCACACAGCCCGAATATGCAATGATTTTCAATAACTTTCCTTCAAAAACTAAAAATACCTGCATGTCTCCCTTGAGATATAACATCGGCTAGAGAACAATGCCTTTACTCTGTTCTTTTCTTAAGTATTAGTAACGTGGTAACCTGTGGGTCTTTTAGCAGTCTGGAAGAATTGGCTTAAAGGTGGGGAAGTGGTTAAGAAAGCAAATTCCACTCAAAATACATAAGTATCCCGTATGTTTTTATATCTTAAAGAAAAGAATATGAATAAAGTCATTGTCTTTAATTGAACTGAGATAATGTGTGAATATAACTAGTTCAGTGTGTCTTATATGTACCCATTAGACAGAGAAGACGTTTGTTAAGTGCTATTTGTTTGTATTTGTTTTTGCCTTTTTTCCCCACTAGATTATAAAATTTTGGAGTAACAGAAATACACCTTTTCGATGGAAGTGACATGATAGTAATGCAATAAATATGTACACTTTTTTGATGGAGGTGATATGATAGTAATTCAATCAATATTTTTGATTAAGTGAATGAGAAAATGAATGAATAAATAAATGAATGCATGAGTTCATGACATGAATCAAATAATCCTTACCAGGTAGGAGGAAGAATTAAAACGAGGGAGAAAGGACTGAATCATCTTGCATGTGATTAAAAGTCTTGGAAAGCATTTGATAAAACCTGGTTTAGAAATACATACAAGGCCTTCCATCCAGTGGGGATCAGTACTGCTCTTGGTTGATTCTTCTTAATTGAGGAATAGTCACCATGGCTTGTTTTAAATACAATGGGTAACTAAAGACTAGTAATTTAATCTAAATACAAATATATGGCTGCATGGAGACCGTAAGATTCACTTATGAAGGCTTCGGGTATTTGTCAAAATATATGCCATTTATAAAATGCTTGTTTCTTAGCAGATGTCTGTATTTGTAATTATTTCCTTCTGGTGGCTCCTTACCTCACTCAGGATAAAAGTCAAATATTCTTTAAATGGCAGACAGAGCCCAGCATAATCATTAAAGTTCCTATTCTCTTCCCCTTACCTCTCTAACTTTATTTCCAACTCCTGTCCCTTCCCACCGATGATTCAACCTGCTTTGCCTCTGGAAGGCATCAGATGTTTTCCCACCTCCCCTCAGGGTCTTTGTACTTTTTCTCTCCATGACAGGACTTACCTTTCCCCAAACACACATCAAATCTTCTAAATCTATACTCAACGTCTTCTTCTCTGCAACATTTGAAATCCTATTTAAAATCGCAAACTTCACTGTACTGTTTCCTTATATATCTACACAAATGTACCATTTCTAATACATTCCAAAACTTACTCATTTTTTTTTATTGTCTGTCTGCTCACTGGAATATAAACTCTTAAAGACAAGGGGGTTTGTTTGTTCTGGTGACTGTTATATCTCCGTGACATAGAAACTTGTCTCCACATAAACATTTGATGAATGCAAGGATGATTTTGATAAGCACTCTACTTGTGAATATTTTGGCCTTAAGTGCTTTAAAATAATCACAATTTAACCAACCCTTTAAAGAGGACTACAGAAAAAAACGGTACTTTTGTACTCTGCTATTATTAATGCTCAAAGAAATACTCAAAATCGCTAGATTTTTGTTGTTGCTGTTTATCACTTTCTAAAAGAATAGAAACATGATAATTGAATAGAGTGATGGCTTGGAATGTAAAATTTCTAAATTGAATCAATGTGTTATACATGCTTTAATAAGGAGAGCCGAACACAGGCTTTGTGATGAGTTGAGTTTGAATCAAGTCTCTTCAACAATCTAGAATTCAGCACAGAATAGGACTTTAGGAAATGATGGAAATGTTCTATATCTGTGCTATCTTCTATATCTGTGTTTTCCAATACGTTAGCCACTAGCCACATGTGACTAGTGAAATATGAATAGTATGACTGAGGATATGAATTTTTTATTTGACTTAATTTTAATTAATTAGCTATTACATTGAAATAGCCACATGTGGCCAGTGGCTACTGTATTAAACTGCTCCAATTTATCTGTGTAGTTTTAGGCAAACTTTTTAAAATTTTCTGAGGTTCAGTTTTTCTATATGCAAAGTGAGATTAATAATACTTACATTTTAGAGCTAATATAGGGTAAAATAAAATTAAAATATAAAATGCTTCCATTATAGTGCCTGACACACAGTGGGGCTCATATGGAGCTGGTTATATTATTTCCTAATTATTATGCCAGTGTGATTGAAATCTCAGTGCTCCTTCCCTGAGTCTTGCCTTTTATGACTCGGCTCCATTTGGTCTTTGTGAAGCAACCAAGGCGTAGAAAACAGAACTTTTTTGTTCCCCCTAGAAATACATCCAGAACTTGAGCCCATCACACGGCCTCATTAACCCTATGCTCTCATAAACTCATAAACTCAGTTCACTGCTCCATTTGTTTTAGTTAATGGGTCAACCCAAGCTTCTAGAAAAAACAATCGAATGGAAATGCTTCAATAAGAAGTAGACTAATTATTGAAGAATGATTTCAGGCACAGCAATGTGCTCACTGCAAAGATTTCAGGGCATTTGTTCCCTAGTTTCAGTTTGTTTGCTTTTTTTAAGTCTTTGCCTCTAGCAATGTCTTCTTCCTTGATCTTTCTTGTGTCCTCTTCTTACATTCTACTTTTTATAGTATTTGTTTTAAAAATAATAAATCTACATTCTTTATAAAATGATTCATGCTTCACCAGAAATACTAATCTCCGAATGAAAGGCAGGCAGAATTGAGAGAGGAAGGTTGGGCCCATGAAAACCTCCCACTTGCATTGTTTTGGGTGCTTTTCCTTTTGGCTGGCCAAGATGGAAACAACTGAAGCAAACTTGGAAGTTACAAGTTGAAGTTGACAGAGTCACAGCTTGGAGAACAGACTCCTTGCTAATCAGGATGTCCTACTTTGGACTTTATCCAGGTGAAAAATAAATGTCTAATGTGTTACACCAGTGAAAGTCTGGAGTTCATCTGGCATTGCCCTAAAACATACACAGAAATGGCTCAATGACCTTACTGCTCTAGCAGTGATATTGTTGGAAAGAGGTGACAATACAGGAGAAAACCAGGGGTATAAATCTAGCACAAGAATTCCAGGTGCCTTCTTGCATTTTATTCTTATGGAATACAGATGTTTCAGCATAAATATTAAGCTCAGAAGACTGAGCTAATTAGCCCTTACAAAAGAAAGGCAGGAAAGCTGTAAGGATGCACCTGACACTGAATAATAGGCAGAATATGCATCCCAGCTGTCACTGAACTGATTATCTGAAGGCAAAGCAAAATTATTTTGTGCAAACAATATATAATACTCAGGGAACATAAATTAGAATCATGAGTCCTTGCATAAGTGAATGGGGCCTGATGGTGTTTACTCAATTTTAAATTGCCAGGGTAGTGATAGAAAAATAAGCCCTGCAAAGCACTTTGGAAATTTCACTCCCAGAACATTAATGACAGACTAAGACCAAAAGCTGGGAAAAGCAAGAAAGAACTGAGGAAGAAATCATTCAGCTTTTATTTATGGGGGCTTTCCCCTAAGATATCCCCCTTTGTATGTTTCCCTAGTAACTCTAGGTTTCCATGAGCTTTACAGATGACATTCATTTAATGTCAACACTTAATAAACAATTTACTACATATAGAGAGTGTACCACTCACTTGAGCATATTATACTAACTCAGCATTTACATCTGCGTTTTAACAATACATAAGAAAAACTCAAGATCACTAAAGCATAGTAATAATTTGTTGGGCATTTCATACCACAAGAACAAAACAGTTAAACTTTGTGTTTTGGAAGCTCTAGTCTGTCAAATGTTTCCAAAAATCTTTCACATGAGGACAGACAACTGACATATTAAAAGCTAGTTATGTGAAATACAACAGCCCCTCTTTTCCTTTGAATTTTCTCCTTATTCTTAAAGTGGAAGCACAACAACATGATAGTAACTACAACAATTCTTGGCATGACTTACTTCCTTTCTTTTACTTATGCTGACCTCAAATATATTTAGTTTGTCTATGGAAAAGTAACATCATTTCTAATAACATGAAATTTTTATACAATTACCATGCAACCCAATCTCAGTAATGCATTTTTACTAACTATGACTCATTAACTATGGCAAACGTTACTGGATTGCAACACAAAATTTATCACAACACTCAAGTTTCATTCTTTGTTTCTATTTATGTTTTTTGTTCACCTAAACTGAACTTACAAAACTTAGCAGGAATTCTTCCTTGCACACCATGTAACTGGGCATGTTTAAATAGGCCTTTAGGAGGTATAATTAATTTAAATCTCATCAAAATGTAAACAGCATTTAGTCAAGTATGTAAATCTGTCCATAAGACAGAGACAGTAGGTGGAAAGTTTTCACCTCAGGCTTGCAAAAATGATCAATTCCACAGAAATACAAATCAGTGCCTTGGATAATTGGGTTTCAAGCAGTTTAATTAGGTGGCTGGTTTTAAGTTGCAGAATGTTACATCTCAGACTCGAGATATTGATAATATATGTGGAGTTCATTCTTCAAATTACCTTGGTTGAACGTATGGGGAGATGAAGGTAAGGACAAACCCAGTCTGATGAGTTAAGGGGTACCTTATGGAGCTACATTTTGTCTCTGGAATATTTTCTGATGCATTTGCACAGGACTTCATAAAAGGTGTTCAGAGTAGGAAAGATGGGACAGAGAAGAGAGAAAAGTGGCAATGAGGGGTGAGAAAGAAGGATCTTAAGTCCCAGGATGAATTCTGTTATTTGACAAGACATAAGATGCAAAAACTCAGGATGTAATACTTTCACTCCATTGACTCTCACAATTATTTACTGAGAACTTACTCTTAAGGCAGATATTGCTGTACAATTTGTATTTGAAATGGCAACCAAACTGACCTTAGTTAATTCATAGTAATATTTTAAGAAAAAGTATTGTTTCCAAAGACACAGGATCCATTTGTGCAGGTCAAATGTAAGATGTGGCATTTTGCCACACACTTTCATTATGACATAAAAGAGTTGAGGTCTCCTGCAGTAAGGTCTGGTAAAGCCACTGGAGACTTGCAAGTAGGAGAATGGTACAATTGGAGCTGAACTTTAGGAAGGATATCCAGCAATGTGATACAGCACAGCTAAAAGTCTCCAAGTGAGAAAACTGGCTATGAGTCTGTGTCAGGTTCAGGGAAGGTGCATGCATTCCTACTGATTTTATAGTGAAAAACTTAGGGAACACTATTTGCCTCATATTATATATGAATGGCAGCCTTAAAAGTGTACAATGGATAACTTCTTCAACTGTATGCCACAGTTCATAGGGTATGAAATAGGGCGGTGGCAGTGGAATCTAAAGGAGAGAAACAATATGAGAGATTTTATCAAGACAAGATTTGAAAGTGTTAGAAACTTTTTGGAACTAAAAGGTCGAACCTGGATGAAGCAAAGTTATACACACATTTTATATCCAAGTGATTTGAAGGATGATGGGAACATTCTTATAAAAATACAAGTCATAAAGGAGAGGTCAATCAGGACTTGAGAGCTGAAGTTGAAGTTGAGGATGATGCTTGGTTTATATGTGGTGAGTCAGAGATGCCTGCATGACATCCTGGTGGAAATACCCAATGGAATACAGATTTGAGTCACCTGAATAGGTGCAACCACATAAATAGGTGACACACAGAAAATGAGAGAGAAAAATAATAAAATAGCAAGACCAAAAATTTGAGGGAATGCTTATATTCAATCCTTAAATAAAATGTGAGGAGGAAGAATAGGTAGAAGAACACAGAAGTCAAAGGTTGAGAGTTTAAACAAAACAAATGGACCACGAATGTCAAGTTATAGAAATATCAGGGAGAGAGAAGATTCAATAATGATCTATGGAATAAATAATTGAGAAATAATCAGTGAGCAGCAGCTGAAGAGTTATCCTCAAGATGCTCATGTTCAAAAGAAGGAAAATGAATAAAGACACGTGTGTAGGTTGTTGAGAAAAGCTTGTGTAGGTTATTGAGCTAGATGCCTTAATTTGTCCCATTTTATATGTGGAGAGACTGAAGCACAGAGTGATTTGCCCAAAACCCCATAGAAATGAGTGACAGAGGCAGTATGTAAACCTAGAAAGTCCAACTCCAGAGAACATGTTCCTAACCATTGAAAAAATGTTTTATTCTCACTGCCTCCACTTACTTTCTATAAAAACCTTTAATCCACTGTTTCTCAAAGTGCAGTCCAGAATCACCTGGGTACATTTGTTGAAAGCATCCCTGTGCCCCTCTCTACACATAACAATTGAGAATCCAGCAGCTTCATTTTAATATTCTCCACGTGACTCTAATATGCCCTAAAGTTTGCTACCCTCTCACTTTCATGCTTGCAATCCAATTTCTGCTATCAACTATATTTTTCCTTAACATACATTGATCACATGAATCTGCCTTTTATCATTTCTGAAAAACATTCTTAGGTTCTTCCAAACTCCTCAACATTTCACTCAATTGCTCTGTAAGTCTGTTCCTGCCTCCCTCTCCAGTATCATTCCCAGCTTCTGCTCCCCTCACCCTGTGTTCTGTGTTTTAAAGTCTAAACATACCAAACTACTTGTCATCATCCACTCCCCCCACCCCGTGGTCTGAGCCTTTGGTTATTTCACAACTTCTGCTTGAAGTGCTGTTTGAATCCCCTTTGCTCACCCTCCGCCCACTCCTTGAGGCCCAGCTCAGACGACATCCATGCTATCGAGACATCCCCACACCCTCAGTAAACACTTTCTCTTTTGTGAGTCCAAAACACATTTTTATGTCACTAAATCGTTAACATATTTGGTGATAGGTGTTTTAAATGTCTTACTTGACTAGAGTGTGAGCTGCTGGAGGACAGGAAAGTGCTGGCCTCTAAACCAGTCTAGTCAGGGTAACAGACCAATTCAGAGTCATTTGAGACATGCCAGTAAGATCCCTGACCCCTCCTCAGGCAGGAGCAGCTGGAGGTGAATAGTGATATGTTGTGAAGAAGACGTGATAGGAAATAATCATATAGCAATTCAAAGAGAACAGGGAATTTAGCACCCAAAATGTCCCTTTATCAGAAAGGAGTTACAAAGCTGATCTATTTAACAGATGTCTGCATATTAATGTGAGTAAAAGCCTTTGTATCCAAAGAAATAAAATGAAGAAATTACATGAAGAACTCTGTCTACAAACTGTCAAACAAAATTAAATGTACTTGACATTTTCCAACTTGTGAATTTCTGTGACTTTTTCTGAACTACTCCAAAACGGGCATAGAAGGAGGAAGCTATATGTGTCCAATGAATTGAAGAGAGATTTTTAAAGAAAAATTATGCTATCGTTTTCCATAATGTCAGGCATTTTGGAATGATGGAAACTTTCACTAAACCAGAAGCATACGGATTATAGCCACAATGCCTAGCTGTGATACAATTCTTGGGTTTGAGTTAGCATAAAGCAAATCCTTAGAATGAATTCAGAAGCAGTAATCAGTGGTGTGTTCATATGTGCGTGTGTGAATGTGTGCATAGGAAACATTTCAGTGCAGTAAATTGTCTTTCCTCTCTCTGCCCCCAGTCCTAATGAGAAAAAATTAAGATTTGATCAAAAGCCTTTTTAGTTCCTTATTAACAGATAAACCATGTTAAATACTTAGGCCTTGGATTTGGGATAAACTGCATTTTGTAATTGTCTAAGGTGCATTTCAAACCCCATATTCAGTAGTGGATTTGAAGATATCTAGTCAAAGATATCTATTCTTCTGCTTTTTACCTTGTCAAAACCTTTTCTAGCATGCATCATAACGTCACGCAATCCTTGCAATTTAGAGAGATATGTTCATTTCTGTGACTGTACCAACTGTATATTGCTCTTTAATCATGGCAGTGTATGGATTTTGATCCCTATATCTTTACCAATCCAGTAAAATATCTATATTCTAGGTCTGAAAGAAATCAAATCAAGTCAAATGGAAATCTGACAGTGAGGCTAAAACGGTTTATAGTACTTTTTATCTTTGTTTTTGTTTTTAAATTTTAGTTTCTTGTTTTTGGTTTGAATCAGAATCTTCATTTAATAAGAATATAGAATCCTGTGTTATTCCTACCGATTCCTATCATAGCCCTTGGACGTTTAGCATCCACTATCTAATGGATAGTTGACAATAAATTTGGTTATAATAATTAAAGAAAAAACCATAAGAAAAATAGCTCACTACAAAAATAAGGGCCAGTAGAAAAATATAACAATCAATCGTAGAACTAAAAATATTGGCAGATAAATTTAAAAATTAAATGGATTCTTGCTTAATAAGACAGAGCTAATCCTTTATTTGTATTTTAGATCTTGAAATCTTTTCTGAGATTTTCTTTTTCATCTCTGAGATTACAAAGAAAATCAAATTAAATATATAGAAGCAAAGTGAAGGAACTAACCTTTAGTGAATGTGCCCCATGGGTGAGAGGTTTTTACAGTAATTTCA
Organism: Choloepus didactylus; assembly: GCF_015220235.1. NCBI lineage: Eukaryota > Metazoa > Chordata > Mammalia > Pilosa > Megalonychidae > Choloepus > Choloepus didactylus. The sequence goes on along the minus strand of NC_051312.1, from coordinate 120,303,877 downwards.
TGACTTCAACACTGTGGAGTGTGTGCTATGCATTGACATTTTACATCATAGGAATCTGAGGTTAAGTAATGTTTAGAAACTTGTAGTTCACTTGGACAAGTCCTAAGCCATCTGTCCTGGTCTTTCTTTGTTCTTGTCTTGGGCTCTCATGTCTTCAAATGCTACCTAAACTATCCCAAATTTATATTTCCAACCTCGACCTGACAGCTAAGCTCAAGAGAAACATACTCAACTCTTAGCGATCATGGTCATGGTCACGTGGGCAACCCACTAGCACCACAAAATCTGTACTCATCTTTTTTCTCCCCACGTCACCCTAATATCCAATCAATAACTGGCAACACTTTTCCTTCTTCGTTGAACTCCCATATCCAATCGCCAACTCCTGCTGTCCCTAAGTCCTAAATATAGCTTAAATACAAACAGTTCTCTTGATTCTTACTGCCACCATTCTAGTGCAGACCACCAAAACTTTCATCTCAAGTTCTGCTTCTAGTCTTTTTCCCTTGAAATGTTTCCCCATTGTATAGCCCGTGATCTTCTCAAAATGCATATCTGATTGGCTTACCCCTCTCTTTCAAGGTTTTCAGGTAAATTGCATGTCTCCTTTCAAATAATTTATAAAGCCCTCCACAATTTTGACCATGTCTATATCTATAGCCTCATATTTACCAAGCTGCCTGTCTGCCTATGCCAGATAAAATGAATTTCTGCTTATTTCTAGATGATTCTTTACTCAGCTATCTCCAAAATTTCATCCATGAGATTTACCTCACCTGTAATATGCTTTCCTGCCTCATCCACCCTCTTTGTTCCACATCAAACCCCTTTCCTCTTAAGCTAAATCTTACTTCTGCTCATCCTTTATGTCTCATTTTACCTCTCACTTCTTCAAAAGTCCATTCATGAGCACTGAACTAGGTTAAGCATGCTGGTATTGGTTCTCTAGCTCATTCCTCCATTCACTCATTTAGTAAATGGTTTTCTATGAAGGCACTATAAAAAACTGGTTAAGAGCACAAACTCTAAAGTCAGAGCACCTGGGTTCAAATCCAGGCTTGGTCCCTTATGGCCTGTGCAAGCTTGTGCAAGTTATTAAACTTCTCTTTACCTTGGTTTTTCCATCTGTGAAATGGGGAGTTTTATGGCATTTGCTTCCTAGAGGTTATGAGTTTAATAAATGTGTTTCCACACACAACAGTGTCCATTGCAGAGTATGTGATATGTTCACTCTTGATATTATTACTATTTGCCAAACACAGTGTGAGGCTCTCAGAAGCCACAGAGAGCAAAATAAGCAAGATTCTTCCTCTTATGGAATTTATAACAGTGGGAGAAGAGAGATAAAAAGAATCATACAAATAATGATATCAATATGTATGAGGTACTACAAAATTAAAGTGCTGAGTGCATAAGTCGGTGATAGGGGTATTCAATAGTCAAAGGCCTTAATGAAAAAAAAAAAAAAAAAACAGAGGAAGAAAATGGTTACAGAAGAGAGGAACAGCCCAGAAGGGGATCCTAAACTTTGTCTCCCATAGCTTTCATGATGCTTTATTTTCATTACCTGTGAGGTACCTATTTTGCAACCCCCCTATAAGCTCTATGACTGGCAACAAGCACATACCCAAAATAGGAGTTAACTCTTAATAAATCCATCAGAATCAAATAATTGATGAAATAGTTATCAAACATGTTAATCAGCTAATTATATATATATATATTTAGGAGGAGGAATATTCCTTGAAAGATGAGGATATACTTTCATTATGTGTACTTTAAGTAGGGCATATTAGTAGCCCAAATCTGCACACGTCTCAGTGATGTTCTGCTGAATGCTCTATTTCTTATAGCAGCGTAGATTTCCCCCAGCCACCACTTCAACTTCCTACTGCAGGCTCTAATATTATGTTCTTTCAGACCAAACTAGCATCCAACTTTATTTATTTATAGATACCTATCCAGAATGGGAGATATGCCAACAACTTTCATTATCAGTCAAAGAAAAATTATCAGCAAAGTCTAAATTAAACAGTTAAGAAAAGATTCCAATTGTCTTCTTGGTCCGAAAAGAAACAAGAGGGCTTTGAGCCTGATTCAGCTGATTCTGAATAAAAAGCTGGGATACAATTTATTCCAATGTGCATTGGTAGACAATGGTGGGGTTCTATTGCTGTTCCTCAGAGCCTGCCTGGGCTTATTTACACTTATCTCTGAAAAATGGAAAGTATGCTTGAATACAGCTGAGCAGTTAATGGATCCAAAACGTTTGGCCCTGGAGTTCCCAGCGTTGTTTCTCCCAGTAAGCATGGTCATGCTCATAGCTTTCTAGGAGTAAGATCGAGTCAGATATAGTAAAGCTGGTTGGGAAACTGACAGAAATCAGAATCGTTAGCAAGAAAGTGAGCGGTCTTTTACAATCTACCACTCAGAAGCTCCATTAGAACGATCATTTGGAGCTGAAGAGATAGTGAAGTTTTGCTTATGCATTAGAGGAAATGGAGGGGGGTAGGAAGAGATGTGAGAAAACTTTTATTTTATAAAGCAAATCTGTGAATGTGATTGGATTGCTAATAAGAAGGTTAAGATTTTCTGGAAGCTTCTCAAATTTTGTCTTAAGATGATGATTCTGGTGTTTTGCCCTGAAGAAAATTGTAGCTACTTGTTTAAGCAACGTTGCTTCCATCTGTTCTGTCTTGATTTAAAGATGCAGTTAAAAAAAAAAAAAATTCTCAAGGCAATGTTTATTGAAAGTACAAAATTTCCCTATTTATCACAAATTAAAACAACAAGCCTAGAAAGATAGGATTTTGCACAACGCCAGTGTTCCTTCATTTGCAAAATTTTTATTTGCAATGTGTGTAAAACCCATAAAATAATTATGCGGCCCGAAAATTTTTCACATAGCTGAAACTGATCTCAAATAGCTGTTATCTAAAAAGACACATGAAAAGCAAATTAACTTGCATAGACATGTTTGCATTCATATTCTCTCTCAAATGATAGGGTAAACGAAAGAGACTTTTCTGTGGTAAATCATATTTTCTTCCAGAATATATGTGGCATTTAATAGAATTCAATTTTGGAATAATATGAAAGAAATAAATCTAAACCAGTTGTCAGGATTCTTTAGTTCTTCAGTTACATAAAATTTCACGTTAAAAAAAATTTTGTTTCAAAATAGCAGGGATATACTAAAAAAAAAAAATTACATGGGGTTCTCTTGTAGATGCTGATGGTGTTTCATAGATTTCTTTAATTATCCATGGCCATTAAGATACCTCTGAGGTAGTATACTTAACACTAATTTGAATTGACTATTAGCAGTGACTAAAAAGCAAATCAGGGTTAGCCAAGCACAGGATCAGCTATTCCAGTTGTGTGTGTGTGTGTGTGTGTGTGTGTGTGTGTGTGTTTGGTGTTGTGGGAAGTTAACCATTACTACTATTTTAGAAAGATACGTCTAAATATTTTATTTAAGAAATATATATATATAAAATCTTTGAGTATCATGTTAGACTTCCTTCAAACAGGCACTCTTAATTTGCGCTCCTGTCTTTTTCTTTCTGCAATTTTGGGATCATGGATACATTTGAGAATCTGATGAAAATCATGGACTTTCTCTGTGATATGAAAGATTGCACAGAGCATACATAGCCAATTTTATGTGTGATTACATATGTTTCAAGGAATCCCTGAACACCATCCTTGGATTGCAGTAAAAAAAAAAAAAAAAAAAAAACTCCCTAGGACATCTTTTCTTCTTTTGCAAGTAAGTTCATTTTATTTAATATTTTGAATCATAAAAATTTACTCTGGGAGGGACTTTAGAGATTATCTAATCCAGTTCCCTTAAAACCCAGAGAGGAAAGGTGATTTCCCCAAGGACACACAGCTAATAAATGCCAGAGTTAAGACTAGAATACAGGTCTCTTGGCTCCTTGTCTACTGCTTTTCCAATTAAGGTAGACATTCAGAGCCTAAGAATATGTTGCTAGCACTGAATAAATGAATAAAGGTGAAGAAACCAAAGTAGACTTGATGCTGCAAAGATCCCCAACACTGTCAGAGCCATTCTTCTGAGCCACGGTTGTTTCCCTCCTGTGATTACACAAACACCAATATAAATAAAGGACCTGCTTCTTGCTTTACTGTCCAAACCACTTAGAGCTAATCTGAGCACAGAGCTCCCATTAATTTCAGTGGAACTTTAGTTCTTGGTTCAGATATGCAGGAGGTGAAGCAAAAAAAGATTCAGTCCTATGCTTTTGAGATAAAAATGGGAAACAAATACCTGGATGACAGTAGAATAAGAAAAATGCTCCCCATCCCCACACACCAGTAAATTTCTCTGACAATCGCCCCTAATCTCCTGACACTCAGTTCTCATTCTTTCACAATATTGTTTCTATCACAACTGTAGGACAACCAAGGAAACTGGCTTATTTCTTCCCAGGGAAACTTGGATACAATTTGTTACATGGTCATTGTGTTACCTACACTATTGATTTGGGCATTCATCCCACCAGGATCTTGGCCAATGATGCACTTTGCTTGTGCCGCATTGCCTGAAGATACTCTTATAGACACATTGCAGTAAAGGGCTTCAGTTTCTTTCAAGGAAAGGTAAGTACAAATATTTCTTAGAAAGTTGATGTTCCTCAACCAGGAAGCTAGCCACAGGACTGCAAGCTACCTGGCCATTGCACAATGGATCAATTTCAAAAGCAGCGAATTTTTAATAAAGAATAGCAGGTCAAAGACAAAATAAGGCTAATTAATCACAGAAGGATTTTAAGCTTTCTTTTCATTTAGTCAAAGAGATCAGATGATAAACAAAACATCTTTAGAAATCTCCCTAAATTATGGAACAAGTGATAATCTAGACATGGTGTTTCTTAAATTTTAATATGAGAAATACTCTCTTAGGGATCTTGTTCAAATGGCAATTATGATTCAGTGTATCTGGGATGGGCTGCATTTCTAACAAGCTGCCAGGTACTGCGGATCGTACTTTCAGCAGTAGAGTTTAAGATGCCTGTGGGCTAAGATGATCAGTGGTGCATTCTATTACAATAAGCACTAATGCTTAACAAATACCTATTAAGTGCCAGACAGTTTACCTCTATTTCATCCAGTGCTCATAAAACCTCTCAGATGCGGATGTTATTGCCCCTATTTTACTGATAATAAGGAATGAGGCTCACAAAGAAGAAATACATGTTTATGGTAACCAGTTACAACTGGGTAGAAATAGGGCCTGAATTTAGTGTTGTCCAACTCAAATCCTTTTCACACGTTTAGTCATTAAACAAATGTGAATGGAGGGCCTACCATGAACATGGCTCTAAGTGTCGGGGAGATAGAAGCAGTGTATAGGACAAAGGACCTAAGCTTATGGAGTGTTTGTTCTAGCAGGAAAGACTGAATCAAACCAACAAATTCCATAATTTGTTATTTGTGATTTGCTAAGTACCATGAAAAGAAAAAAAAGGGGTATTATGAAGATTATTAAAGGAAAGCCTGGCCTAATCTGCGATAATGTTAAAAAGGCTTCCCTGAGGAAATGCCTTTTGAGTTGAGTGTGGAAAGATGAGTGAGAATCAGCTAGGTGACTGGGGTGGGTCAGCGTGAGGCTAGCAGAATCGGCCCAGCCACTGACGAGTAGCAAGTGTAAAATCCACAGGGAGAGACAACTACGTGTGTGATTGGAGATAAGCCACTTGTAATGGGGCTGGTGGGAGAGACCCAGACCTGATCACTGTCAGGTCAGGGAAGCCACGCTAATAATTTTATTAATAATGGTGGTCTTTATCTACAAATGAGGAAAGCATGGGAAGGTTTGTTTTTTTTTTTTCCCTCTTTTACAATGGGGATTTATTAGCTTACAAGCTTACAGTTCTTAGGCCATTGGAATGTTCAAATCAAGACATCAACAGGCGATACCTTCTCCCTGAAGACCAGCTACTGGCGATCCTCAGCATCACTGTCCTATGGCCAGGCACATGGTGACGTCTGCCAGCCTCTCCCTGCCCTCCCAGGTTTCCTTGCTTCCAGCTACTGGTTTCAGTGGCTTTGTCTTTGTTTCTGTGGTTTCTCTCTGTTTTCTGTGTGTTCTCGCTTAGCTTCACTGGATTTTCTCTCTGAGCTTCTCTGTGTCTTTTCCTCTCAGCTCTGGGGCTTTTCTGTGAGTGTTCTTTCTGTCTTTTGCCCTCTTTATAAACGACTCCAGTAAGATGATTAAATCCACCCTGAATGAGTGGGGAAACATCTCAATTGAAATAACTTAATCAAAAGGCCCCACCTACAGTAAGTCCACACCCACAGGAATGGATTACCTTTAAGAACATGATCTTTTCTGAGGTACATACAGCTTCAAACCATCACACTAGGTGTCCTCAAAAACTATGGCCAGTGGGGCTAACTCATTGACAACTTGAAAGAGTGGAAGCAAAATTTGGGAAGAGGCCACTCCAGTTCTCACCCCCTTATGATCTGGCTGTGAGAAATCAGCTCCATGCATTGTATTGACTCTTTTTTAATGCATTTTTTAATTGTGAACTTTAGCATATATACATAACAGTGATAAATTTCAAAGTATGATTTAACAAATAGTAAGCAAGCAAATTTCAAAGAATAACATGGATCCAAGTTCCACAACTTCAGCTATTTCCATTATTATAAAATATACATAAAGAAAGGTGTTAACTTTTGATGTACAGCTCAACAAGCAGTTATTTAGGTAATTTTGAAAATTGTTATGGGTTACAGTTCCACAGTTTCAGTTCTTTCCTTATTATGCAATACAGGGTATGTACAGAAAGGTGAAGACTTTCAAAGCACAATTCAATGAGTAGCTATAGAGCAAATTTCAAAGGATGTTATATGTTAGAGTGCCACCATGTCATTTACCTCCTTCCAGCTATTCCAACACAACAGCATCTAAAAATAGATGTATTTACATAAAGATTCAGTATTCATAGACCTTTGTTAAATCTTATCTTGTCTGTTGCTAACCCTTCCTCTCACTTAATCTCTTTCTCTATCTTTAGGGGTGTCTAGACAGTAAGCACCCTAACTTGTTCATATTGAAAAGGGGTATCAACAGTATGGGGAAGGGAGCTGTATCTGATTGTTGTTCTAAAAGAGGCTCTTGCCTCTTTTAGAGGCTCTACATGATGTAAATTTCCTCTAGGGATGATTTAAATTTCACCTGGCAGTTGAATAGGTACAGATGAAGAAAATTATATTTTAGCTATTTTAAATTTTATTTATGGATAATATGCTGTCACTGTGAGAAAAAATATGAAGATATGCCACTGTTGAAAATCTTATTTTACCACTTTTTATATGTGAATTTGAATGGTTATCATAAGTGAAAAATATCCCCTAAAATAAAAATAACACTAATTGAAGTTCATTGCTGTATTCACCTATTTCATATGATGGCGCACCCTTATCTTACATGTCCTAAATTCATAAAGGAAAGAATGAATCTACCAAGCAGAAAGACATAATTGCTGGGTTGGAAAAAGCCTTGCAAGTATCCATGGCCATAATACAGAACCTCTGGGGTTATCTGCCCAACTGGGCATAATTTATTTACATCTCTACTATAAACAATACATGTTAACATGCAATTTCAACAAGCCCAGGACATTTAATCAATAGTAAACAGTGAGATGCCCTAGGTACATTCACTTAGATAATACTTGGTGGACTTCACTCCTGTTTGACATTGAAAATACATGCCACCCAATATATTGTCTTATTCTCACATTTCAGAAATTGTTCTGGCCAACAATTCTGTAACATGGGAGAGATGTATTGGTATTTCTACTTGGGGATTTACTGCTTTTCATAATGTTGTAGAGCTGGGAGGGAATTTTGAGAATATCTTTTCCAACTACCTCACTTTTAATTGAAGACTTTTCTATTTAATATCATGCAATGCATATTTTTCACCTCTTACCAGAGTACTAGCGTGGTGGTCAAATATATATGAACTTGGCTGGCCTATGGTCCCCAGTTATTCAACCAAACACTAATCTAGGTGTTGCTGTGAAATATGTTGTAGATGCATTTAAAGTCCATATTAAATTGACTATAAGGAAGGAAGATTATCCTAGATAATCTGTGTGGGTCTAATTCAATCATTTAAGAGACAAGCCAAGTTCTCCCTGAACAAGAGAAATTCTGCCTGAAGACTGAAGCTTCTGTTCACATCCTATAATTCTAGTCTGCCCTTCCTGATAATCTGCCCGATGGATTTTTGACTTGCCTAGCCAGCAATCATGAAAGCTAATTCCTTGCAATAAACCTCCCTCTCTCTCTCTCTGATTTTTATGATATGTATATATATACACTACTGGTTCTATTGTTCTGGTTGAACCCTCACTGATAAACAATTAGTAAAGTAAAATACAGTTAAATCACAGATTTATACCCAGGCAATGCAAACATAAAAATAAATTCTAACTCTCTAAAAATTCTCATCCATTCTTTAAATGAATTTTAAAGATTTTTATAAGGACTTACCATGTGCAAGGTATTGAATTAAACACTGCAGGGGAAGCACAACCTTCAAAGGTTTTAAAGTATAAATAGTGTCAACAGAGCAAACTGATTGTCATAAAAGAAGAGCACAGTGCTATGACTATAAGAATAGCCTGTCCACACTCAGACAATTACTGAATAGTCCAGAATGACTTGGATTTTTAACTGTTAGTGTAGGCTATCTGTTCATTTCTTTGTTCAACTACAAGATACCTTGAATTAATGTATTATCTAGCACTTTTACATGAACATTGTTTTTTTTGTTTGGTGTTATTTTGTTGTTGTTTTTGTTGTCTGTGCATTTGGTTTCCCTATTATGGGCTAATTATTTTTTAATTAACCAGTAGCTTTGAGTCTAGGGTGATGCAACCTCTAGTCCCAGCAGGAAGTCATATGCCTAAGGCATTGAACTAAAAAATGCATGCAATGTATTGCTTGTCTCCTCCATTTGTATGAATTTTTCAAATGATTTATGCCTGGAAAATAGCATTTTATGTTCTCTTTGATTATTGATGTTGATGAAAATTTAACAGGTCCAGTTTGTCCTATCTACTAAGTGATATTTTCTTTTATTTTTTTTTAAGAAGAAAAGTTATTGACTCATTTGAAGAAAAATCAGAACTTAATAACATTTCTGAGAAATGTGCACTATCATCTGATATAAGTCAACGTGTGGCAGTTTTTGAGCAAAGGTTCTAGAAATTTTAAAGAATTCAGAAAAATGAGTTTATAAGATAAAATCCAGAAAGAAACATATATTTTATATTCATAGCAAATATTTATTGGTTATTATGTGCCAGAGAATGTGTGAAACCTGCTTAACAATCAGACATGGCCCTCTCCCTTGTGGAGATTATGGCTTAAACAGAAAGACAGATATTGAATAAACCTACACATACAACTAGTTACAATAAGATTATGAAATAGAAGAACACTGAGCAGTTTCATTAAGGTGACATGTAAAAGATGCGAAGGAGCCTTCTGTGGGGCTCCAGGTGGCGGAGGAGCTCAGCAAACCCAAGAAAGTGTAAAAATCCAACATAGCTGACAAGTAGTGTAGAAGAGAAGATTATATAGGAGGTGTCAATCGAGCTTGTTCCCAACTGCCTCTATTAGAATCAATACTGTGGTTAATATCATTATAAATCTATTAAAATTTAATAATTCTTTATATCAACTCCTAAGAATGGAATTGCTGGGTTAAAGGTTATGATATAATATTAATATCTCTTTCTTTTTTCTTAAAAGCACAATACAAAATTGACTGCAAGTTTAGTCTGATACAAACTAGCAACAACTGTGAAATACCTGATGGATTTCATATATGCCTTATTTCATGCTAAACAGATAAACTTAATCCCCAGTAAGCCAAAGGGGAGAAAATTATTTCTTAACTCCTCTACATTCTTATCTAGAAAGAGACGCAGCTTACATTTATAACATATAAAATGGGTGATAAACTCATATCCTTCTCATCTCAGATTTAGATCCCACGGCATCCCTGAAATCTGGGTGTCATGGTTATTCTGACTCCCACTTGAATATTCTCATAAAATACCATGAAAACATATAGCTTCTCACCCTTTCGCCTTGCTGCTCTGTGTCTTCTCCTGAGAGAGATGGCTTATCTTCGTTTTCATACTTCTTTTACTTTCTAATCTTCATTTCACTAAAATTTGGGCATTTTAGAAAAAGCCTGAGACAGAATTGCTGATAGCATGTGGTTCTTACCTGGACCAGAAGCCTGAGAATCACCTGGGAACATTAGAAATGAAAATTCTTGGATCCTAACCCAGACCTGCTAAGTCAGAAGCTCTGGAGGTGGATCCCAGAAATCTGTGTTTTAATAAGCCCTCTTGGGTGATACTGAGACACCTTAAAGTTTGAGGTCCACTGGCTGGCAGCATTACATGGTACAAACTGCAATTCCATCATGAAAGCATCTGCTTTGGGATCAAACCGCTCTGTAGCAGTGTGTCCTTAGAAAAGCACTGTAACCTCTCTGAATATCACTATTAAATGTAGATAATAATATCTCCTATGATGGTTGTGTCAGCTTGTCCAGGTAATGGTGCCCAGTTGTCTGGTCAAGCAAGCACTGGCCTGTTTCTGTGAGGACATTTTGTAGACTTAAATCATCAGTAAATTGATTGCATTTATGGCTGATTACATCTATAACCAACTAAGGAGAGTGTTTTCAGCAATGTGAGACATTTCATCCAATCAGTTGAAGGTTTTAAAAGGAGAAGTGATGACTTCAGCAGTCAGAAGAGAGAACTTTCATCTCTTCTTCAGCCAGCCTGCCTTTCATCAAAAACCTTCATTGGAGTTGCCAGCTTGTACCCTACCCTACAGAATTTGGACTCGTGCATCCCCACAGTTGCATGAGACACTTTTATAAAATCTCATAATTACAGATATCTCCCATTGGTTCTGTTTCCCTAGAGAATCTTGACTAATACACTACCCCACAGGGTTGCTGAAATATTTACATGACTTAATGTTTGTTCTGGTTTGCTAATGCTGCTGTTATGCAAAACACCAGAAACGGATTGGCTTTTATAAGGGGGGTTTATTTGGTTACCAAGTTACAGTCCTAGGGCCATTAAGTGTCCAAGGTAAGGCATCAACAATAGGGTACCTTCACTGAAGAATGGCATTGACATCTGGGAAACCTCTGTTAGCTAGGAAGATATGTGGCTGGTGTCTGCTTGCTCATAGGTTGCATTTCAAAATGGCATTCTCCAAAATGTCTCTAAGCTGCAGCTTCACAGGGCAAACTCTGGGCTAGTACCTCCAAAGCATCAGCAAAACTCTGCTTTCAATGGCCATCTTCAAAATGTCTCTGTAAGTTGCAGCAGCAAGCTCCTTTTGTCTGAGCTCTTATATAGGGCTCTAGTAAACTAATCAAGGCCCATGCTGAATGGGCATGGCCATGCCTCCTTGGAAATGATCTAATCAGAGTTATCACCTACAGTTGGGTGGGTCACATCTCCATGGAAACAACCTAATCCAAAGTTCCAAATTAATCAACACTAATATGTCTGCTCCCACATGATTGTATTAAAGAATATGGCTTTTTCTGGGGGACAGAATATATACAAACCAGTACAATGTATATAGAGCAGGAAGCATAATGCCTTATAGGAAGCTCTCGATAAACAGGAGAGATTACAATTGTGATGTTATGACAATGTAATGATAATGACAATGAGTGTGCAAATGAGAAAACTTTTGTGCTGTATCTTGTTTTCATGTTATTCTTGCTCCAGTGTTTTCTAATTTTTAATATTACACTTCTTGTCTTACATAGAGTGTGACAGTTCAGTGCAGTGGGAAAGAGGACAAGCTGTGAGACCAGACAGTCTAGATACAAATCTTGATTTCATCTAGCATTTTCAGATATATCAAATCAAAATACAAGATGCCCAGGTAAATTTGAATTTAAGATAATCAGTGAATAATTATATCCAATGCAATATTTGAAACATTAAGGACATGAAAAAAGTATTTGTTGCCTTTATGGAAATCAAATGTATACCCGAGTGTCTTGTATTTTATATGGCAGCCCCACCTCCAAACTTATGGCTATGTGATATTAGCAAACTACTTAACTTCTCTGTGTCAGTTTCCTCACCTGTAACAAGTAAATAATAATAGTATATAGCATAGGGTTGCTATGAATATAAAGTATATGCATATATACATTTTATGTATGTATATTTAAACTATATAATGTGTGTATGCATATCTATTTATGCACTCACAATAGTGCTTAGAACAGTGTTTGGTTTTATTTCAGACCATGACAAGGCTTCAGATTTATCCTTCTTAAAATAATGCTTAGGAGTCCTGTAGAGCCAGGGGACTTGGTTAGTGTGGGAACCACTTAGGAAACATTCACTTTAGTAATACAAGTAGGTATTTAAACAGTATGGAATTCTATTGAAGTAGAATTCATTAGCATATAAATGTTTCTTTCAACAAGAGAAACAAGAACTTAGACTTCATAACTGCTGAGTATAAAAACTTTTTCACATTTATTTCTAAAGCTTGACATTCATTATGCAAATAACCAGAGTTTTTACTAAAGTCTTCTAAATTTTATTGAATTCCTATGAGTTTCCAAAACAGCCCTATAGGATTACTAGCACCAAGTAAATTCTATTTTTCATAGAAAAAAATAGTCAAGATTTTCAGTTTTGTAGAATGCACTTCATTTGGACGCATTTACTGGGAGAGTTGAAAATCTATGCCTGAGTTGTCAGATGAGGTAATAAATTTTATACTATTTGGATTAAAGTTGGGAACGGATTGGGAGGGAAATTTGTCACTACAACTTTTTTTCCTAAGTTTTTAACTTTTAAGTTCTAATATTAATGTCATACTATTGAATGAGACCCTGTTATGTGGAAATACTGTGTTTCATTTTAATACATTCATTTTTATCTGGTTTAATGTACTTTGACCAGTTGAAATGAAATGTATTATCTTTTGGGCAATAATTATATAGGAGAAAGAGCATGTTAGGTATTGGTAGAAATCCTAATAGCATATAATGTGCCTTTATGATATTTGCTTTTGGGTTTTTTCTTTTCAAGAAAAAAATAGAAGACTATAATGTTCTGAGGTTAGTGTTTCATAGGTGTAGAACATATGTTTGGTAAAATACATTTTTACATAGAATAGTATGATGATAAACAATGATTGAAAGTTACTAATTTTTATTAAAATAGTAAAACTATTTTCTGCAGTATTGCTTCACTTTACAAATTTTGAGCCAGTTAGAAGAGAGCACTTTAGGTAATCTATGATCTTGATATGTAACAGCAGATCCCCCTCCCCCTCATCGTTAGCCATTGCTGGCTTTAATAAGGTGCTTTACTTTTACGTAACTAATTTTAGAAAACATAAAGGAAGATGGATATGGTGGATATGGCCTTAGCATTATTTTATAAGGATCTTTTGCATAAACTCCAAACCTTTTAATAGTGGCTTTATCTCTGTCTCCTTTCATGTTGATCCTTCCCCTGTCTCTCCAGGCCAGCCCCCCGTCACAGCTGTCTCAGTGCCCTGAACACGCAGAAACATGAACTCATGCCCACAAACACACAAACAGTGTTTCCTTCTGTTGTCTCACGTGTGACCACTCATCACCTCCCATCCTGACTGTGGCCTGCTGATGGTTGTAGGATTCATTCTATTCACACTGCCTCCTCCAGGCTCTCTTACAGGCTGTTCCTTCATTTGTGGGTATTTACCTTTCTCACCCCACACATCTTTTCCCTGGTTAACACCTGCTAATTCCTCAGGCAGTATTAGGAAGTTACCACTGACCAGCAAAGACTAGGTTGGCCAATTCTAATATATCATAGTGACACCCTGCGCTTAAGAATGTGTGAACATTGTTCACCTGGTCTACTTGTTCCTGCCTCTACTCCTTAGCTCCTTGAGAGTGGAGAATGTCCTGTTTAATGTTATACCCAGACTTAGTCCAACAAAAATAGGCTCTCAAACATCAGATCAATGATTAAATGAGTCTGCCATCTATATGTTGGGAAGTTGAGAGTAAAAAACTATTGGACTCATCAAGATCAACAAAATAGAGATTATACCTGAAGCCTTATGATGTAGTAGAATCAGGACTGGTCTGGGTGTAAAGTAGATTGTTTTTTCTCTATTTTGATTCAGCAACTCATTCCCATTATGGCTGCAATACTCTACTCCTTATCACTAGTCACAGTTCTTGAAAAAAAATCTTCACTTATTGTCTCCATAGCCTCACCTCCAATGTATTCTTCATTCCATTGTAATCTGGCTTCCATCTTTCCACTCCACTGATTCTGACTTCTAAAAGATCAGAATGGATATCTATGTTGTCAGACAATGTCCCTACCTATATAAATAAACCTCTCTTCTCTTGGCTCCACAAGCTTCATTCTTTCCTAGTATCTTCCTACAACATTGGCTTCTGCTTCTTAGCCTCCTTTCCTGGCTTCCTCTCTGCCCACTTTCTAATGTGACATATCTTAGGGTTCTGCCCAAGCCTTCCCATCTATCTACCCAGAGGCTGCCTACTTATCATCTCCACTTGGCTTTGTCATAGGCTTCTCAATACTAGGAACAATTCCATGTACCTGCTTCTAATCCATCTCAGTAACTCCAGAAAACTAGAATCCATCTTTCTTAATTTTGTCACACTATTTATACAATCCATCAGCAAATGCTATAGGTACTATCTTTTTTTTTAATTTATTTTTTTAATTCAATTTTATTGAGACTGACAAACCATGCAGTCATACAAAGCGTACATTCTGCTGTTCACAGTACCATTGTATAGTTGTGCGTTCATCAACAAAATTAATTAGGTACTATCTTTTAAATACATCTTGAATTATTTTAACCATTTTTTTTTGCAAGTTACACAGCTACCAGCCTGGTCCCACTCACCATGACTTTTCACCTGAAGTATTGCAATAGCCTCCTAACTGATCTCCTTTTTTCCATCGATGCTATTCTTCAATCCATTATTCACATATTAACTGGGCTACAGTAATATTTTAAAAATATAGATCAGATGATATGTTTTCCTGTAAAACACATTAATGACTTAACCCTTAAAATAAAAAAGGACTTTCATGGTTTGGCTCTAACCTATTTTCCAGGCCTTAGTTTAGATGATTTTCTTTTTTTAAGTTTCGATACTTTTCTACCTTGACCATACTCTACATCATTTTCTTTTATTGGCTTCTGCAATTTCCTTAACAGACTAAGTTTTTCCTGCCTCTTTGAGCTCAATGTGCCCTCCTCCAGGCACACTCTCATTCATCCTCTTTACATGGTCTTGCTTTTCTCATACTCCAAGTCTGAAAGACCATCTGATACCCTATCAAATTAATTTCTGTTTTTCTTATCTCATTTACTTCTGAGCTTTATGGCAGTGATTACAATTGGAAATTATGTCGGGTTTTTTTTGTTTTGTTTTTTCCCGTTTGTCTGTCTTCCTCCACTACCCACTTTCCAATACCATTCATAATATTTTCCATTGTTTTCACAATGAAACTCCAGTGCATTCATTGTAAGCACTTATTGGATATTTGTTGACTGAATGTGTGAATGGGTGTTACTAAGTGTGTGCGTGATTCCTGCATGTTGTTTTATTTTCTGTAAAATGAGAGGATTTGGACTTGATCACCTAGGAACTCCTTTCCAGCTCTCAAATTGTTTGAATTTTGGATCAAATCCATCATTAAGTATTTAATTGTAAGATACAACGTGCAAAACAAATTAAGTGGTTAGAATTATAATGTAAATATCAAAATATTTAAACAAATAAGATTTGCTGGGACATGTGCTCTCTGAGATCTACATTAATTACCATGCAGAATTTTTTTTTTAATACAGGGAATCAAGGCCTCATTATTATTATTTTGAATTGCAATAGTTTTTTTATAGTGTCAAGACATGGCCTTGTAAAATTCTTTGCATAATATTTAATGGTTTCTTTTTAAAATTACTAAAATATATCAGTATATAAGTAAATATTGATTTAAAAAATCAAGACTTCATGGTCCTTGAAAATGATGCTTCTTTTTTTTTAAAATAGAAATGCCCTATTTCTGGAACTATAAATCTGAAATTAATTTACTTTTTTTTTTGAGGGATGATATTCAGAATTTGAAACTTGAAATGTTTGTTTACCAGATAAAGTTTCAGTTGTAGTTTTAGCAGTCACTCACTGTTACCTATCCTACATCCACCTCCACTCATTCCTGCCTTCTTCCTTCTTCTGAGAACCCATTTGTTCAGCTATCTTCCCTCCTCACAAGGCTTTGGGTTTCTGATCATGTGCATCACATCCTTTGATAGTGGGTCCTGATACTTCTGAGTCATCTGTAATTATACTGTCCCCCATGGCAGTGACTGGTTTAGGCATGATCTTTTGAAATTATGCCAGCCAATGAAACTTGAAAGTCTACTGAATGGCTTCTGCTGAATGTTTCATTGCTCTTAAACCCAAAGAATAGATAGCTGCTTTTATTCCAATGGCCTCTTTCCTTTGCTAGCTATAAAAGACTCCTGGAACTACTGCAGCCACCCTGCAGTAACATAGGAAACTAGTCTAAGGAAAATCTGACGCTCTAGGGATGACAGAGAAAAGAATTGGAAGACCCCAATTCCTTAATATTCTTTGATAATACATTTCAGTTAACATTTAGTTTAAAAATGCAATATCTATTATTGTTCTGAAATGATATTCTAGAACTTTCTTACACTGATTGTGGTAAATACTATTTAAAGTAGCAATATGTTTAAATATGACAATTAAAACCTCTGTTTAAATATGGATTCATTAAAGTCACTTAAATTCCCTTGTAGAACTGTCTGCATCTTGTTTCCTGCAGAGAAAATTTTCCTATCTATTAACTGTGTGATTCTTTGAGTTATTTTTCCACAAACCAAATTAAGATACATTGATCCACTGATTCACACTACCTTATGCCACCTTACCTACTAATGAAAACATTTCTAAGGTAGTTGGACAAAGAGAAGAGAGAAATCTACAAGAGTGCTGTCCAATAGGAATATAATATGAGCTACAAGTATGAGTCATATATGTAATTTAAAATTCTCTAGTAATTTTATATAACAAATAAAGAAACAGAAGGGATTAATTTTAATGGTATATTTTATTTAACCCAAAATATCAAAATATTATTTATCAACATGTAATCAATATAAAATCATTAATAAGAAATTTTACATTCTTTTTATTCATATTAAGTCTTCAAAATATGGCATTTTTATATTTACAAAGCATAATTCTTACAAGGCACATATCAAAAGTTCAATAGCCACATGTGGTTATTGGCTATTGAACTGTACAGTCCAGGTTTATAATGAATAGAATAATGACAACTGAACAATAGAGAAATGGAAGTTGTGATATCAAATTGACATGTGGCTTAATACTAAACCATATGGCTGTATTAAACAAACAAGCAAATTGACTATACATCTTAAAATTGGACACAACACAATTTTATTGACCTGTTTGTAGCATTCAGGTAGGGTCTTAATATAATTTTAAAATAAAAGCTTTTTCAACATTGGGCCCCTTCACTTTTAACTTCTGTTGTTTATGTCGCATTTTAACTGCAGCTTCTTTAGAGAGAGGCCAAGTACCCCACTGATAATAATAATTTCTTCCATTACATGCTAGGAATTTTTTTATGAAAACAATGTAATGAGGTCCAGAATTTGCATCATTTGTAAATGAAAGTGATGGATCCAAAGTGCCTCTTCCTAGCATACAATAAGATAAACTTAGAGCTATATGGATTAATAAATACTCATGGTTTATGCCTACAGACTCTAGGACTACAAGATAAGTGTTAAAAAATATGTGTAAAATATATATATATATACGTGTGTATACATTCTTATTCTCTACCCAAATTGTTCTGGGATGTATTGGGGCTTCACACTAACCTGTACAATCTGACCAGATTTCATTCCCTATTCAAAGGCCCATTAAAATATGGTGTTTGAATAAACTGACAATACAAATTAAATTATATAGTGTGCTACAGAAAATATAGATTTTGCACCAAATAAACATCTCTTCTTTTGGTCTCACACAGAAGTTGAAGTTTTAAAACACTGTCAATATCATCCTTTAACCTTTAGTTTGATTTACCGTCATCCTAACCAAGTTCATTTCATTCATATCTCTAACTGAAGTCTGATCTCTTTTTCAACCTCTTTAACATTTGCTGTATGGTGTGATGCTGACATTCATAGCTGCCAGACTCTGGCTCTGAGTCTCAGGTGTCATGTCACACAGATACCTGAAGTTTCAGGGACTGACCAGGGTTATACACAAAGAGCTCAGCATCTCAGAATTTAGAAATAGCCATTACAACTTAGCAATTACTGATATTCTCACAAGCATTGAGGACTACCAATTTAGAAGGCTGAGACCTCGATCTTGGGGCTTGCCCTTATGAAGCTTATTACTGAAAAGGAGAAGCTAAGCCTACTTATAATTGTGCCTAAGAGTCACCTTCAGAGAACCTCTTTGGTTGCTCAGATGTGGCCTCTCTCTCTAAGCCAACTCTGCAGGTAAACTAACTGCCTTCCCCGCTACATGGGATCTGACTCCCAAGCATGTAAATCTCCCTGGTAACATGGGAAATAACTGCCAAGGATGAACCTGGACCTTGCATCAAGGGATTGAAGAAGCCTTCTTGAACAAAAAGGGGAAGAGAAATGAAACAAAATAAAGTTTCGGTGGCTGAGAGATTTCAAATGGAGTTGAGGACATTCTGGAGGTTATTCTTATGCATTATTGAGATATCTCTTTTTAGTTTTTAGTGTATTGGAAATAACTAGAAGGAAATACCTGAAACTGTTGAACTGCAACCCAGTAGCCTTTATTCTTGAAGATGTTTGTATAACTATATTGCTTGCACTGTGTGACTGTGTGATTGTGAAAACCCTGTGGCTCACACTCGCTTTATCCAGTGTATGGACAGATGAGTAGAAAAATGAGGACCAAATGTAAATGAATAATAGGGATGGATGTGTGGATGGGATGTTTTAGGTACTCTTTTTTACTTTAGTTTTTATTCTTATTCTTTTTTTGTGTGGCAATGAAAATGTTCAAAAGTTGATTGTGGTGATGAATGCACAACTATATAATGGTACTGTGAACAACTGGTTGTACACTTTGGATGATTTATGGTATGTGAATATATTGCAATAAAATTTAATTAAAATGTATATATGTGTGTGTCTGTAGTGTTTGTTTATGCACACAATTATACATAATGTATAAGAATGTTTTAAGTTGGAGAAACTTTGTGCGTCTTATTCTCTTCTCTTTCATGCTACATTTCTTGTAGCTATTCTCCTGCCACCTGTTGCCAGTGATCAGGAGTTACAGACTCTGCTGTTAATTACAATAATAAAGTCAAAAGCTCAAGACACTTCTTGCAATGCAACCCATGATGGCACTTCCTTTCCTAAGAAGAATATGTAACACTTAATAAGATCCACTACTCGACACTGAGCAGGGGAGTCGTTTCTTTATATCTCAGCTTCATTGCCTAGAAAATGGACTCAAGAACAGTTTCTAAAAATCGTAGTAGAGAATATACAAGAAAAAAACATGTAAAGTACTGACAAGGTATCTGGCACACTCAAAATGTTAGTTTCCTTTTATATGTTTCATATTTTCTAAATGTATTCTTTGTCTAAAAGAAGAAAATGTATGAGATTTACAAAAAGGAAGAGATGAGAAAAGAAAGCAAGGAAGTGTGGGAAGGAAGGGGGAAGAACATGTAAAGGATGGAGGGAACGAAGGAAGGAAGGGAGGGCGAGAGGAAGGAAGGAAGGAAGAGAGAGAGGGAGGGAGGGAAGGAGGAAAGGAAAGAAAAAGGGAAGGAAGGAAGAAATTGTCTGAAAGTTCAGCTTACAAATTTCCCAATAGGAAGCAGCATAGCGTGGTGTAAGATTCAGGTTTTGGGTTTGACTTGCCTAATCTCTGATCCTTCACCAACTAGATGTCTTATGTGAATGATTTACTTGACTGTGCCTCAGTTTTCCCATCTTTGAAATGACAATAATAATAGTTATTTTATCATAGGATTGTTGTGAGGCCGAAACGAGATATATGCAAAGCATTCATAACTCTGCCTAGCACAAAGTAAATGTTCAGTAACTGACAGCAATTATTATTATTATTATGATTATTAGAAGTATTTGTCTTGCAAGACCATTTCAGCAGTAGTCTAGGACTCTGGGAACGTGTGCATTTGAGAGTGTTAATTGCTGGCATTCTGTTTCTATTTGCAGAGGGACACAGCTGGAGCGTTTGCCCCAGAAAACAAGACATCTGGATGGAGAGAATAATAAAAACAAATGAGCACATGAAAAAAAAAAATCACTGGGAAATAAAACCTATTTTAAACTCATTTTCTGCCTACCAGCTATGAAAAGAGATGTGGACTCCTCTTTGCTGTCACGTTGAAGTCAGAGCACACAGAACGTTAGAGGTGACCTGTGTCTGTTCTGCTGGGGAAGCTCTGCCTACATATTCCAGGGAGGAATTCCCCGAGACGTACCCCACGGCATTTCCTAGCTGCCGGAGAATCAGAATGAGATCCAGTACCTGGCACAGCCCTGCATGGCATCAGGCCCTGTCCACGTTCATGCCACATTTTAATTCAGAATTAAATAAGCTGCTTCACATGTCAACAAAAATTTGAGAGCTAAAATTTTCTGCTGCTTCTCTCTATCCCTTCTCTGTTGCCTCCTTTCTACCTGAATTTGTTGATTTTGCTCTGGAAATAAACTATTCCACTTAGATGTTCTTTTGAAATGGTGAGAACAAGATCCTTTCTGCAGAACAGGAAGTGATGTTTAGAAGAGATCATTCACTTGTACATAAACCTCATCTCACAGGGACCAGCAGGCCAACTGAAATGTCATGCTTGATAGTAATCTTTAAAAAGAAATATATCTTTATGCTGATTTTTATAAAGTACTTTTTTTACTTTTTCATTATTAGCATCTAATATACAATATGGAAATTCTTATAAAATTATAAATATATAACATATTTATTATAAATAATAACTATACATTTTTATAATATCTTTTTGTCAGTATGAAAGGAATATATATAAACAATTTTTGATTCAGGTTATGACCTCATTTGAGTGTTTCCATGTGCCAGCCATCATACTAATGGGAATATACAGATAAAGATATGGCCCTCTCTAGTTGCTTAGAGAAGATCCCATCACAAATATAAGTACATTGTAATGAAACATGTTAGGTGTCATGGTAAGGCTTATAGAAAAAATGATGAGGCACAGTACAAGGTGAGATTAAATATTTGTTAAGGAGTGAGGGGTTATATTTGCTATAGTAAAGAACCTAAAGTTCACCTTGTAAGTGACAGGGGTTCATGAAAAGCTTTCCTTATTATGAAGAGAAAATTTACTTGCTAATACAGAAGAATAGCTAAAAACATTTTTCAACACAGAAACAACCAAACAATTTGAAAGTTTAAAAATAAAAGTTTAAAACTGATATATGCATGCACCCTACAACACGTATATATATATGCACGAATGTCTGTAAACACACCTAAAATATAGAATTCATGTCAAAAATGTCTTCAAATTTTCAAGATCTAATAACAAATCCATGGTATGGTGAAAACTCAAACACAGTGTCAGATAAAGAATGGAGCTATCGGATGGAGGAACTGGGAAGTTGTGTAAACCTGAACATTAAAGTTTTCTGCCTGGCAAAGCAGTGTAAACATGTGTTTCAGAGATGTGTCTAGAATTTTCTTTGTCCCATAAAATTGAATGAGTCAAGCCTCTTCATTAGAATGAAAGAAATTTTTTTCTGCGTGGAGCATAGAATTGAAAAGAAAAAACAAAACAAATAAAAAATTTACCCCAAAAGCTCTATCATCAAGCTTGGGAAACATGGGAGAAATGGCAGATTTATTTTTATTTCATCCAACACTCTAGCATATCCTGGACAAATCATTTCTCAGGCCCAAACAAGGAAATATCCTATCTTCTGATGACCTAGACTATGACTGCAAAATAAACATACACACACACACACACACACACCCCACACACACACCCACACACCCACACACACCAACCATAGAGAATGTGGCGTGGGTAGGAAACTTTGTTTTTGTTTCTATTCTGTTGCCATGTTCAGGGGGTCAACCATGGGCAGCTGGACCAGATGATTATGTTCAGCCACTTTGCCTTACTCCTTTCCAACAACCCTGCAGAAGAACAATCATGGATCTGGACGTGCTTAAGGGAGGAAAATAACACAGGCAAGTGCGACAGGCCTAAAACAACATGGAAATTAACTTTGACCCAGAAATGTGTTTTCCACTTTCCTTGGCTCCATCATTCAGATCTATCTGTATTCTCTTTTGTAAAGAACTGAGTGCGCGTGTGCGCACACATGCTCGTGTTTTAAAGATTAGACATGCAATAATCCTTTTAAAAATAATACATCTACGAAAAGGATGAAATCAAAGAGTGCCCTGTTGACACAACTCTCTCATTCTTTTAGTTCCATCCTACTCTTATTAAAATATAAATCCCCAGTGTCCTGTAGATCACATTTCCATGTCAAATTTCAGAAGAGTCATATTTCAAAGTATATGTTCTGAAGATACAGACAGTCATCTGACAATTGGGAATTGCTGGTTCCTTCAAGCCAAGTGCTACTCAAATATGACAATATCAAAGTGATGAGGCTGTCAGGTCCCAAAGGGAGACCACACAGCTACTCTATGCTGAAAGCTCCCTGGGAGGTGGAAGAACTGAAGATTGCATTCTGGCTGATGTATGGTTGATCGCAGACAAATAAGCAGAGGCTGATAGCAAACATTTCATAAGGGCTACTAGCCTTTGGGTCTGCGTTGGTTCTCCTCTCCTGCACAGGCTTTCAGGGACTTGAAGGGAAAAACACACAGATGTCGCTTTTAAAAGAACAAAACTGATAATGCTGATCACAGCAACCCTTATCACACATGTAATGATTCCTGAATTGCAAAGACTTGTGAGCAAAGACTTGTAGGTGAGCAAAGACTTGTAGGAGACATGCCAAATGATTTTGTTCAACAGGTGAGCAAAGACTTGTAGGAGAGATGCCAAATGATTTTGTTCAACACAAAAGGATCTGAGAAGTTCTGTGTACTGTAAAATCTCTTTGTGGTGTTGACCCAGACCCAAACATACATATTGAGTAATTCATGATTATTACTATCTCTACTTAGTGGGCACCCTTAAAGCATCACTGAACACATTCCAGTCCGTCTTGTCCCAGGACTGTTTTGAATTGGCTCATTTGTTCCTCAGCTATCTGTGGAACTTCCTCTCTATGTGCAAGATATGATCCCAGCAGTCAACAATCACATGAACAGATAAATGAAATGCATATAATAATGCATCTCTGTAAACAGAATGGAATAAATACAAGGAAGAGCAAGGTACAACAAACAGAACAACTTACCATTTCGGAAGTGGGACATGTCTGGAAAGGCTTCAGAGAGGAGACAACACTACAAATGTACATTACAGAGTTTACAAGATCAATATGCACGTGGTAGTCATTCCAGGCAAAGTGTGTATAAATTCAGAAGAATGGACAAGCCAGTGTTCCTGAAAAATTGCACGTGACTCTGGGAGACTAGAGTGTTGGGTGTGGGGGAGCCGATGGTGCTAGATGGGTTTGGAAGATAGAGACCACAAAGTTAGGTGGTAGCAGATCAGATATGCTATTGAATGCCATGAAAGGTGACTTTTGGACATTATAGACCTGCCTTTCCTGTGTGCATCTTCATATATTCCTCAAGAAAGCCCAGGTCAAGGATACCAGACCAGAACAAATGGAAGGAAGCAACATCACATGGCTGTCTGGGGCACTGATCATCTTAGGCAATAATATTTGAGAATTTCACCTGCTTGTTACTATCTCCACAGCTCCCATTCCCCCCAACACCCCAAAAGCATCTTAACCTAGCTCACGTGTGTGTGTGTGTGTGTATACTGTTTTCAATAAAGTATTTGGTGCTAATATTCATAATGTCATCACAAAATTTTTTATTTATGCATACCAGCATTTGAATTTGGAATTCAATCAGTATAGCTCTCCTTTAGAAAAACTTGAATTTTTCATCTTATGAAATTTCAAATCACAAACAGACATAACAATTTGTACCCATTTCTAAGTCATTTATCCACTTAATAAGCCCATATTTGTTGAATGTCTACTATGTGTAGGGCACTGCTGTAGGTCTTTAGAAACAAAGACAAATAAGATAGTGCTCCTGTCCTCAAGGAACTAACAGTCTACTGAGCTGTCGCAAGCTCCAAAACAAGGAGCCGTAATAATCTGAGCTTAATATATTCTATGAAAAAGATTCAAGGCAGACTTGTTCAGAAGGTCATTGACAAACATATTTTATCAAGATAGTATTTAATTTGGTATCTAGTGGTTCATAAATGTCTAGACAGATATTATGTAATTCTTATAGAAAATGCAGGCACATAACACCTGGGAGATTAAAGGGTGTGAACCATACAGACTCTGAAAAGCATGACTTGAATCTGGTAAAATATTTAGTTTTATCTGTTTATCAATTTTGATTGTCTAACTCCTGGCCTGGAAAATCCAATTGAACTGTTCTCTTGTATTAATTTATTTAGTTGGTTGTGAACATGAGCTAATTTTAAAAGAAAGCATCAGAGTGAAACATACTCCAAAGCTATGCACAGACTGAATTGAGCAGGGATATTCAGGTATTCAGAGATCTGTTCCCAATTAAGTGGTCACCACTACCAGTCTTGATTCAGAAGGCTGTCCCCTGCTCAAGATTCTGTAGGAGGCTGGACCGAGGCCAAATCTGACTACAAATGAGTTCTTCTATCCTCCTGCACTTATCCAAATGTATCAGTTTCTGTAATGCTATAAATGCTCTAACTGGAAAAGCCCAAAATTTCACTTTTAACAAAATGATTGTTATTTCTTGCTCACTTAAGAGACCAATGTCAGTATTTATTATATTCAGATGGCTCCTTCCATTCTGGCGCCACCACTTCCTAGAACCACAGAGTCCACTGCAAATGGTTGAGAGTTGAGCAACATGACAAATCTGCATGGAAAATTTGTATGGAGCAGTCTGAGAAATGGCATGCGTCACTTCTGGCAACTTCCATGACTAGAGCATGTTCATATGGCCACACCTAATGGCAACGAAAGCTGGGCAACAGATTCAGTTTTAGGATTGGCAAAAAGAGAAAACAGGAATGATATCAATTTGCAGATTCAGCCACACCACACACCCACATCCCTTCTCTAATGAAAATCTTCATGAGAACTTTTACCTTATATCTTAAAATCAACCTCCCATTCAAATGTAATAATTAAATCATGTTTACATTCAATGTGCAGAAGAAAATTGCTTGTAGATGGAGAAAAAAGAATGGTTTTGGATAGCAACAATTTTATTTTGATTTATTATTTTAATTTTAATATTCAAAGGAAATTGTTACAGGTTTGGAAGGCAGTATGTTTTAAAAGAAAGATAACCAGTCTTATACAGGAATTAAAGACATGCCTTTACTACTGAGGCAGGCACTATAATTTGGCTTCCTCATCCCCATTCCAAACCCCTTTCTCTTGCCTTCCTCTACTGTAGACACTAGAAAGATAAAACTCATTTTCCCAGCCTCGTCTGAGACTAGGGGTTGCAATGTGAAATAATCATGGCCACTGAGAGCTATAGAGAAAACTGCTGGAGAATTCTGGGAAAGCCTTTGCTTTCTTGACATGGGTGCCACTCTTTCCTCTCTTCTTTGATTTCCTATTTATGCTCCTGGGAACACAAACACAATGGTGGTAGCTGCACTGCCATTTTGTCACCAAGAGGGAAAGAGAAAGAGGCAGAGAACTCAGCCTTGACATTCTTTATCCCTGGCTGAAGCAATACCAGCCACCACCTCCATCTGTACTGTCTTTTACAAGAGAAAGCCAAAACTCCTAGGTGATTTAAACGTGAATATATTTTTTACTACTGACAGTCACATAAATAGCTTCAATAGGAGCTAATGCTTTCTTTGAAATTCTGTCAGTTTAACCTTTTTGATTCTCATTACCCTCATCTGTAAAAAGACCATGAAAATATCTATACTACAATATTGCTGTTGAAGGTATATAAAATGAATATATGGTTAAAAAAGCATAAAGAGATGACTTACTAGGGATTAATTTTCACACAGGTTTATCATCATCAGCTCTGTCTGCAAGTAGAATATCCCCACTGTGTATCCTGATTCTCAGATTTTGAATATGATAAAAATTATCAAGGAATATATTAAAACAAAACCTGACTATATGTTGTCTGAACATATAGATAGACTAGATTTACTTTATTTGATTTAATGGAAGTAGAAAGATACACCATTCTCACACTGATCAAGAGAAAGCTCAAACAGCCGTATTAATTTCAGACAAGGCAGATTTCTGAACAAAGAAAATTATAGGGATAAAGAGGGGCATTTCATGATGATAAAGGTGTAAATTCTCCTAGAAGACATAGCTATGCACCTAATAACGGAGCATCAAAATGCATGAGGCAGAAACTGATAGAACTGCAAGGAGAAATAACTGGATTCTTCAACAACCCTCTCTCAGTAACTGACAGATCCAACAGGCAGAAAACCAGTAAGGATGTAGTTTAACTGAGCAGTACCATCCATCAACTGGATCTAAGTGACATTTACAGAATATTTTATCCAACAACAGCAGAATACGCATTCTTCTCAAGCTTGCATGGAATATTCACCAAGATAGACCTCATCATGGGCCATAAAACAACACCTCAACAAATTTAAAAGAACAGAAATCATACAAAGTATGCTCTCAGAAAACAATGGTAACAAACTAGATATGAATAACAGAAAAAGAGCTGAAGATCCAAAATATTTTGGAGATTAAACAACACACTTCTAAATAAACCATGGATCAAAGAAGAAATCTTAAGAGAAATTTAAGTACATTTTGAATTAAGCAAAAAAGAAAATGCAGTATCAAAATTTGTGGGATGCAGCAAAAGCAGTGAATGGAGGGAAATTTATAGCACTGAGTGCACATATTAAAAGAAAGATCTAACATCTATAATCTAAATTCCACTTTAGGAAACTATAAAAAGAAGAGTAAAACTAAATCTAAGCCAAGCATAAGAAAAGAAACAAACAAAAAAAATATACCAGAAATCAATTAAAGTGAAAACAATAGAGAAAATCAACAAAACCAAAAAGCTGGTTACTTAGAAAGATCAAAATTTGTTAAACTTCTAGCCAAGCTAAACAAGGTAAAAAAGAGAGAAGACACAAATTACTAATATGAGAAATGAAAGAGGGACTATCACTACTGATACCATGGGCATTGCCAAGAATCATAAGGGAATATTATGAATGATTCTATCCCTACAAATCTGATAATTTAGATGAAATGGACAAATTCCTTGAGAGACACAATCTACCATAAACTTATACAAGGAGAAATAGATCAACTGTATAAGTCTATATCTATTAAACAAATTGAATCAACAATTAATATCCTTCCAAAACAGAAAACACCAGGCCCAGAAGGTTTCACTGGTGAATTCTACAAAGGACCTAAAGAAGAAATGACACTAATTCCATACTCTCTCTTAAGGAGAAAAGAAGCAGAGGGAGCATTAATTCTATAAGGCCAGCATTACCCTAATATCTAAACCAGACAAAGAAATTACAAGAAAGGAAAATTAAAAATAATATCTCTCATGAACATAAGTGTGAAATTAATTCATTAATTTCTAATGAATTATTAGAAAATAAAATTTAACAATACATTAAAGGAATTATATACAATGACCAAGTTGAATTTATCTTAAGTATGCAAGTCTGGTTTAACATTCAAAGTCAAATAATGTAATCCATCACATCAACAGGCTAAAGAAGAAAAATCATATGATCATATGAAGAGATACAGAAAAAGCATTTGACAAAAAACAGCACCAAATCATGATTAAAAAAAAAATGTTCAGCAATCTAGGAATAGAGGAGAACTTCTTAAACTTGATAAAGAACACATACAAAAAACCTACAGCAAGCATCATACTAAATACTTTCCCCTGAAAATCAGGAAAAAGGATGTCCCTTCTCACCACTGCTATTCAACATCAGACTACAAGTCCTACTTAATGTACTAAGAAATGAAAATGAAGTAAAAGGTACATAAGTTAGGCAGGAAAAAATAGAACTGTCTTTGTTACCAGATGATATGATTGTCTATGTGGAAAACCAAACAAATAGACAACAACAACAAAAAATCCTGTAACTAATAAGTGATTATAGCAAGGTTACAGAATGAAAGGTTAATGTGGAAAAATATATTGCTTCCCTACATTACAGCTATGAAAAACTGGAATTTGAAATTAAAGACACAAAACCTTTTAGATTAGCTCCAAATAAAAATGCAATACCTAGGTATGAAGCTAACAAAATACATACAAGATCTGTATGAAGAAAACTAAAACTCGGATGAAATCAAGAAGATCTACATAAATGGAAAGATATTCCACATTCATAGCTAGGAATACTCAATATTATTAAGATGCCAGTTATATGCAAACTGTAAATGGATCCAATACAACCTAAAAAAAAATCCTAGCAAATTATTTTGTGGACATTGACAAAGTGATTCTAAATTTTATATAGAAAGGCAAAACACCCAGAATAGTCATACATACCGAAGAGCAAAGTTGGGGGCCTGGCACTACCTGACTTCAAGTCTTACTATATAATCAGTAAGGTACAGTATCGGTAAAAGAATAAACAAATAGATCAGTGGAACAGAATTGGGATCTCAGAAACAAACCCACACAAATATAGTTAACTGATATTTGACAAAGGAGCAAAGACAATCCAATGGAGGAAGATTAGTCTTTTCAACAAATGGTGCTGGAGCAACTGGATATCTACATACAAAAACATCAAACAAACACAAAACAAACAAACAAAAGCAGACATTAAAACTTTTAACAATATCAAGTGAAAGTGGATCGTAGGACTAAATGTAAAATGCAAAGCAATGAAACTTCTAGGAGAAAATCTAAATTAACTGGCATGGGTGATGAGATTCCATATTAAACACCAAAAGCATGATCTATGAAAGAAAAAATTTTTGGTGAACTTCACTAAAATTAAAAACTCCTGCTCTGCAAACATTACTATTAAGAGAATGAAAAGAAAAGCCACAGAGTGAGAAAATATTTTCAAACCCATCTCTGACAAAGGCCTTATATCCAAAGTATACAAAAAACCCTTAAAACTCAACAATAAGAACACAAGCTACCCAGTTGAAAAATGAGTAAAAGAGTTGAAAGGATTCTTCACCAAAGAAGATATATAGATGGCAAATTAGTATATGAGATGACTTTCAATGTCATGTATCATTAAGGGATTGCAAATTAAAACAGTAATGAGATACCACTGCACATCTATTAGAATGGCTAAAATTCAAAACACGGACCACAACAAATGCTGATATGAATGTGGAGCATCAGGAATGCTTATTCATTGCTGGAAGAAATGCAATAGTACAGCCACTTTAGAAGATAGTTTGGCAGTTTCTTACAAAGCTAAACAGAGGCTTACCTTGTGATCCAGCAATTGCACACCTAGGTATTTACCCCAAGGAGTGTTAACTGATGTCCATACAAAAATCAACACATGAATATTTATACAAGCTTTATTCATTTGGAGGCAGTCCAAAAATTTGGAGGAACTCAAGTTGCCCTTCAGTTGGTGAATGGATGAACAAACTGTGGCACATCCATACAATGCTGTGTCACTTGGTGATGAAAAGAAAATGATCTAAGAAGTCACGAAAACATATAGAGGAACCTTGAATGCATATTGATAAGTGAAAAAAAGCCAGTCTGAAAAGGCGACACACCATGTGATTACATCTTTATGACATCCTGCAGGAGGCAAAGCTATAGAGAAAATAAAATCACAGTGGTTTCTTTAGGTTCAAAGTTATGAAGGGAGGAAGGATGGAGAAATGAAACACAGGGCATTTTAGGGTAGTGAAACTATTCTGTATGATACCATAATGGTTGATACATGAAATTACCCAATTGTCAAAACCCACAGAGTATATAACACAAAGAAAGAGCCCTAATGTAAACTATAGACTTTAGCTACTGATAATGTACCAGTATGGCTCATGAACTGTAATTAATGTTTCACACTAATATAAGATGCCAGTAATAGGGAAAACAATGTGTGTGTGAGGGAGAAGGGTATATGGAAACTGTACGTTCTTTATTTTTTTTCTGTAAACCTAAAGCCACTCAAAAAAAAACAAAGTGTATTATAAAAAATAATAATCAAGGCCTATTATTTACTTTTTATTCCATATTCTAAAATTATGAGAGAATGAAACAAAGCCTATCTTGCCCTCATTATAGGTTAATATCAACCTTATACTTGTATTACATGTATTCTTTATATTACTGTACTGTGGCATACAATACCAGTGTAAGGTTGTCTTCTTTGAATTCTTTACATTAAGGAAAAGGATTCAAATGTGATTTTGAAGATGTGAGTTTCACTTCACATCTACTTGCCTTTAAAAAAAAAAAAAAAAAAAAGGTGGGACTATGTTTTTTTTTCTTCCAGAAATGGAATTTGTTAGATTAATTTGGAAAACCAATAAACCAATTCTTATCTAATCAGGGGTCTAAAACAATTTGTCATCACTAATGGCCTGAGAATTAAAGAAACATTGGAGACTTTATAATCCCATGAGTTTTGTGGATAATTATTTCCCAGCTGAAATTCTCAAATGGCTACTTGCTTAGAAAAAGAATGGTTAGTGGAGAACCTTTTCCAAATTCTTAAAACAGCTAAGTGGCAAGACACTAGTGTATGAAAGAGATGTGGAGGGGGGGTGCTGGAGAAGAAAGAAAAACATATTTAAATTAATCTTATATATTATCCTAGATGGCTTTTATATTTAGTAAAGCCTGATTATTAAAGAAATAATCCTCCTTAATTAGTTTTTTTAATACTTCCACAGGCTCAGTTATACTATCTTTGCCTTAGGGTATAATTTAGTCAGAAATTCATATAGCAGCTTATCAATGACCACATGACCAATTCCTTCCATTATTCTGCCTTTTCAATAGCTTCCCAAGTAATAAGTACTTACATTTTAAAGCTTATGTAAACTGCTCTTTTTAAAAAATCATCATCATAGATGTAAAGCTCATAAAAATTTCCAGTGTTAAGTAACACACTTGTAGGTGAGAAGCTGGCCATTTTGTGGCCTGAAGTCCAAAATTCTGAATATTCATATGCTTGTCTTTCTTGCCAATGTCACTTCCTATAATTTGGCCTCTTTCTGTCAATAGCTAGTGAGTGCCTGCTCTGTGCCGGGCACTGTTACAGGTCCTGGGATGCAACGGGACAAGGGGACTCTGTCACTGCCCTCGTGAATCTACCATTTTAGCTGTACTGAAGTACACGCTTCTCCAAACAGAGCATGACTTTCTTGCCTTCCTCTCCTTGGCCATATAGAGGTAAGGGAAGGAAATGATTTATGGTCTTTGAAAAAGGTAAAGCAGCTTTCTAAATGCAGGGGCTGAAAGGATGGCCTCCAACCGCACAGACTGGCTATTCTCTCGTCTAGATGAAGAGGATTCAGTTGACCTTCTCTTCCCTACTCCCTCCATACCACCCATGCATAAACACTGTAATTGCTAAAATCACAGACTTCAGATTTAGAAACCCTCTAATCTTGCTGTGAGCTTGAACAGCTTATTTAGCATTCTGATTCTCAGTTTTTGTTGTGAAACTGGAACAATAATAGTATCTATCTCCTAGGGATCTCAGAACATTTTAAAGGGGCCCCTAAGATGTAGACTACGGAGCTTTGGATAGGAATAGATGTACCCCGGTCCTACTTCTTGACTAACAGCTCAGCACGAGGAAAAGGGAAAATGAGATTCTGTTATAAAATGGAGGTAAAAATTAGAAGTAAAGCAAAGGAATGGAATGGGAAGTTGCATTAATTAGCTAGAATGTGGGAGGAGCAAACTGACCATAAAATAGTCATTCTGGAGACTATTCTCTGTTCTCCCTGTTTCACCCGCCGATAGTGGTTCTCAAGATAAAGAAAGTCATGAACAAAAGGGCAAAATTTTCACAACTGCTTCTTATATGAAGCTTACAAGCACTTTTTTTTTTTTTTTTTTTTGTCATAGCCACATTGACTCCCCATCTCAAATTTGCAATCCCAATTAAAATGATTCCTTTGGTAAGAACAGCAAGTTCATCTGCCAGTATGCAGAGAACCGAAGGGAAACGATTCAGGAAAACAGGAGGAGAATTCACAGCATTTAAAAAACGTATCAAGTTACAGTTCCAGATAGCCAGGGTATCCTCATGAGCTTTGTCAGTAATATAAAGAGGGACAGGTATGCTGAAAGTTTTTAAAGATTGTGTTTTCTTGGGATTATCATAACAGCTGAGCATTAAAAGTTTTTCAATGGAAATTCATAAAGAAATGCTGAATGGGCATTTCAAAAACTTTGATTTGATATAGTTTTCATGTTTCCCAGAATACTAAAACCTTGAAAACATAGTCATTCCAAAAACAGCAGAATATCATTAAAATTCCTGGGATTAAAGACAAAACTTACATTAGTGCAAGCAAAAGTAAAATAATGAATTAAATATGAAGATACACAAGGGGATTTGCACTTGATCTCTGGTAGAGAAGAAAAGACACTGGCAAACGGAATTTTTTGTTGTTGTTGTTTTGTTCTGTTTGCATGCCTGTGTGTGATATAATGAGTATACTTTGTAGTTAGTATGAAGATAAGAAAATGTTCTAGGTTCTTCTGTGGTATGATTTATGAGGCTATGAAAAACTATTCTGTGACAAAACTTTTTTTCCTATCTCAAGTGTCTGGAACACTACAAAACTAGGACAGCCCCACTACAATTCCATTCTTTTTGTGATGTGTCACTACAGCTTTAAATGCAGATACTCCTAAAATTAACTTCTTGTAAGCAATTCTGAGCCTGTTGCACATAATGGAAATGAGTTTACTCTGTGGTTTTCTCTCTAACAACTAGCTGAGAGGGAAAGTACTTGAGGAAGAAGGATGAATTTTGGTACAGACTCCAATGGGGACAACTTTAAGCAGAGAAAGGGCTGCACGTGATGGGAGAAGAAGAGCAAAAAAAGGAATAGAGAAACACCCAAATAGCAACTATATCTCCATTTCACCCTGACTGCAGAGAGTACCCACAGACAGCATTTTGGAAATGAACTTTCCCATTTCTTTCTGAGCATAGATGGATATGGTTGACCACAATAGCCTTAGTGGAGATAGCCAAAGCAAATGTCAAAACATGAATTTAAACTTCAAAGGCAGTTACATGACTTTAGTAAAATTTGAGTTGCATTCCTTTCTCACATAATTCACCAGCAAGTCTGGAGTCCAGGAGTTCTTCTTCTGGGTTTGCACAACACTTTCTGGAGCATGAGTATAGCTTTGATTTAGCTGTTTGATTGTGGACTGGAAGATCACTGAAGTGTATGAAGCACCAGACAAAGAATGGATGCCTGTAAGAAGGGATGAGATCCTGGGGTTCAAAAGGCATGAAGATACAAGTACATGAGGTCTTACATTCCAGATGTAAGTCCATGCTTCCCAAGAATATATTTTAAGATCAAGAATATCAAACCCTTCCCAATACCAAGGCATAGAAAAATTATATGAGTTGTCAAAGGTAAAACAACTAGTCTATAGCAGATTTAGAACTGTTTATTAATATCCCAATCCAGTGCCCACAAGCCAGTTAAACTTTCCAGAAGGCTTTTAAGGAGTGAGCCAGAAGAAATCTTTAGCCAGAAGATCTCTGCAGAGCCTAGTTTTATCTATTACCAAATAATAGAGGGAGAGTCATCCTCTGTTACATTTCAAGTATTTAAATCAGACACACAAGTCCCTGAAATATAAAATCTTTACCTAACTGCAAATAACCAAAGTAGCTTCTAAAATTCTATAAGCAGGCAGAAAGACAGAGATACAAAACCGGCATCAAAATAAAAACAAAATGAAATTAGTCTATAGAACTCCAGAGTTCATGGAAAACATGAAACTTGTTTTTCTGCAGAAAACATATTTTAATGGAATGGGCTTGGAATATTGAATCCTGAGACAAATTTTTATGCCAATTCAGAGACAGTCAATATAAAAGAGACCTTAGTCTCTTTCTTATGAAGACTTTCTCCTTGTAAAATAGAGGTAATAATTACAGACCTAATTTGTGTCCCAGTATGCCCCTCCGAGTGGAGGGGGGCTGACCTGTGTGGTGTGTTTGCCAATTGTCCAGCACTTGAGTTGACTTCCAAGGGAGTTGAACTAGAGACAAACAAGGAGAAAACTCCAAGTTGGTGGCCAAAAGCCAAACCCCAGGAAGGCTACATATAAACACCAGAGAGCCAGGAAGAAAATGAGAGCTTGATTCTGACGACTAAGCCAAGACTGAGACAATGACTGAGCAGAAAGAATGCAGGATGAGAAAAATGTGAGAAGAGTCCAAGGGAATTGGCTGGTGGCTTCTGTAACTCATTTTCAGTTCATGGATGAATGCTTTATGGTTAAGACTGGAGTCACAGTGGATATAATATATCCACAAATCTAAACATGTATATATCTATATAGATAGATTCTACACACACACATATAAATACATATTCCTACACATATAAATACTTTATATACACATACATATATATATATTATACACACACACACACACACACACCCATTTCTGAACTACTTTTCTGTTTGAGAGGCTATGCTTAATGGTTAGAGCATAGGCTTTAGGGTTAGACAAGGTTTTAATTTCATTCCAAATTTTACTAGAAAATTACTATTTTTGCTTTCTAAGTCTCAGTTTCTTTATCTATGAAATTAAATAATAGCCTTTAGCCTCCAGTCTTACTGTGAGGATTAACTGAGAAAATGATATTAAATTCTAAGCATAATTCCTGGCATATATTAACTGCTTAATACATAGTCAAACTAATTATATTTTATCATGTTATGATTTATCAGAATGGGTATTCAAAATTAACCAATAAACTCCAGTTAAGTATCACCAAGATGTTTGTTATTAGATTATCAGCATGAGGTTTGAAAAAAACAAGGTAGATAGGTAATTACCTATTGGTAATTCCTATTGGTAAGGAGGAATAAAACAAAGTAAGCATTGATATACTGGGCCAACTTACCAAAACATCACTTTATTCCATTAAATTGCCCTTATGCAATATAAAAAAGAAACATAAATCATGTGTGAAAACTTTTGTTTACCTCTTTTTTCAGTGAAATCAGTAATATAGTTCTTGGATTTTGGGAAAGAAATCTACAAACCAAGTTGACTTCTAGTAATCTTTGGATAATTGTGGCATATAAAGGTTTTTATGAGTATGCTATATATTTTAAATGAATAACTATTTACTCATTTAACAGCTATTTATTTATCCTCCTCTGTGTGAGGCAATGTCCTAGACACTGAGCTAGAAAAATGATTAAATAAACTTTGAAATAGTTTTAAGCAATAGCACCTATAAATGGATACTTAGTGGATAAATATGAAGTAATTCTAAAATCTTTCTGCAAAAGGAAATAAAAATTCATGATTCAACTTTTCCATTTGGATTGCTTAGTATGTTTTTGTCATGACTTTTGGCTCAAAATTGGTGAATTATAGTTCTTAGCTTGTTTATATAGTCACTGAGATTATTTTTTTCTTTAATAATATCTTTGGTTTTACTAAAATAATCATCTCTAAAACCTATCAGTCATATACTTTGATCAGATAGAAAGACTTCCCACCAATAAAAAGCAATGTGGCCACTGGCTATGGACTAGCACTCCAGTAACCTAACACATTTTTAGCATGTATTTTTTAAATTAGGAAAATCATTAAATTCACATGGTGAAATCCTCCCAACTTGCTCAAACACTTTATGGCTCATTGATGCAGATACTACTTTGACCATTTTAATGACAAGGGGTACCCTGGACATGTGAAATGTGATTTAATGCCTCCAGGGCACCATTTCCTGCTCCTTTGTGGTCTAAAAGAAAAAAAACAGGCTCACTGAGATGAATCTTTCTCACAGAATTCCTATTCTACTTACTAATCCATTCATTCTTCTCACCTATTTTGGAAATGAAATGTAAAGAAAATGCAGGCATAATCCCAATCACAGCAAACTAGATAGAGACAATAAAGCCACAAGATGATGAGAGTCACAGGGCAATACTAATGAAGCTACATTTTACACTTCTCATAAAGTAACATGTCACATGGGATGGCAGCCCGGGTGTTGGCTCTTCCTGCGAGAGTGGACCTACCATGAGGAGTGCAGTGAGCTAGAACCTCCAACCTCAGCTCTTCCGGGTTCCATTTTATCGTTTGAGCCAAGATGCACGCTGCTCAGGCAACCCCCAGAAAACATCTCAGCACTGTGATGGCACTAGGGCATTGGCCATTCTTGTGCAAAATCTCCCTTTTGGCTGGCTGAGACTTTCTCCAAGCTATGCCACAGTCAGAACCTTTTCCTACTCAACCCTTCTCTCTTCCCCCTTTCCTACCTCAAATGCAAGAACAGCATCATGGTCTAATGGTTTTTCCTGCCTACTACTGCTCTCCCCACTTTCTATTTCACAAGCAATATCCCCAATGAATATTTTGTACTTTAAACTCTAATCTTGCATCTGCTTTCTATCGGGCCTGAACTAATGCATTTTAGTTCAACATATACTTAAAATAGTGGGCTTTGATGCTAAAAGGAAATACAGAGCAACATCCCTGAATTTCAGCAGCCTAGAATAAGGCATTATCTATACCTATGTAACTTATATTGTGCTATATTAGCTAAGACAATTTTTCCCATTTTCATAGTGGATAATTCTGAGTAATCAGGACAACAAAACATTTTAAAACATTCAGGGGAGGGAAGGAGATGGTTTAATCCTTCTAATATTTTTATTTTGTCCACAATGATATTATATTCTGTATTTACATGGAAATTTCCCTAAAGAAAATATATATTAGATATTAATTTTTAAAAGAAAAATACCAATATACTGAATGGTTATCATAGCATGATAGAATAGAAAGAGAATCTTAGAGTCAAAGAAAGCTAGATTCAAATTTCTTACTTAGCAGTTCTGTAACTTGGGACAATTGTTTTTTATCACTTAGCATTTCTCATAAATAAAATTTGAAAATTGAGGAAATGCAATAAATTGTCATGGTATATTGTACATGTTCAATAAGTGACACATATGATTATAACTCTTAGAGACTAACTGTTCTTTTCCTGCATTTATAGGAATTACTGTCATAAACCTAAAATTTATGAATATGCAAATGAACACAATTATTTCCAAAAAAATATTTAAAGTAAAATCCAAAACTCCAAAATATTTTACCTGTTTCTTCAGAATTTTCTTTGCATTTACATACATACTTATGCACATGTTTGTGTGTAGAGAGAATTTCTGTGGCTCATATAACATTAGTATTTTAAATTTTTTAAGAATTTTTTTAGAAAAATAGGTTTCCATTGACTGCCTATTAGATTATCAAATTGTAAAAATCATGAGCTATTTAACCATCACCTATTAGCGGATATTTGGGAAATTTCCACTTTTTCCTATTAGAAGAATTACTGTAATTAAACATTCTTCTTGGGCAAATACACACTCCCATATGTCTTATGTCATATGTCATATGCTATGACAAATACCACACAGTGGGTTTTGCTGAAGCAAGAAGAATATATTGGCTCATGGTTTTAGAGGCCAGAAATCCCAAATCAAAGCATTCTGGTGATAGCCTGTTGCAATCCTTGGGATTCCTTTCTTGAATATCTGCCTCCTGTTACATGGTGATGTCCTTGGTTGGTCTCCTCCTGTGGCTTTCACTGACTGTGGCTTCTCTTTTGAAACCTCCTGTAATACAGATTAAGACTCACCCTGTTTCAATTGGCCAGTAAATAGAATCTTCAAAGATCCTATTCACAAGTGAGTCCACACCCTGACTCATCTTAACATACTCAAAAATACAACTTATGAATGGGTTCACACCCACAGGAATGCTGTTTAAGACTTGAACATTTCTTTTGTGTTTGTTGGGTACATGATTCAACCCCCAACAACATATTCAACTGGAATTTATGTTTGAAAGGGTATTCACCTTTTAAATTTTGATAGAAACTTCTTGATTACTCTCTAAAAATTATATCCAATCAGCACTTCAGCCTTTGAATGTTTCTGTTTAATTTTTGTCCCAACTGAAATTTGTCAATAATTTTTTTTTTAATTTTACAAATTTGATGGATCAATAAAATCTTAATGTTATTATAATTCACATATCCCTCATTCTAAGTGCTGTTGAGCAACTTGCAATTTTCTGTGGATTGTTATAGCCATTGTCCACTTTTTGACTTTTGGGTTGTTTGTATTTATCTTATTGATTGGAGGGAGCTCTTTATATAGAATTACTATTAATCTTCCATATTTCCTATTAGTTGAGGGCTTGTCTTTTTAATTGGTTCATGATACTTTTCTTCATAAAGAATAGTTTCAATTTATTACCATTATTATCATTATTTTGTCAAATTTATCTTTTCCCTTATGGTTCTTGGTTCTGTATCTTCCTTAATAAAGCATCCCACATCCAAATATCATATATAATATTTTTGTAGTTAATTTTAAGTTCATCTTCTAATAAATGCAGATTTTTTTATATAGTTTGAGTTAGAAATCTAATTCTGTTTCATTCAAATGGATCATCAATTGCAAAAAAATCCATTCTTTTCCCACTTGGTTTGTAATTGCCTTATGCAATTTATCACAAAACTTTTTGCACTGATATGATTCTGAAGTCTTTCATCTGTTCTCACTGCTTATTCCTTTGTTACTGTCATACAATTTTTGTTCTTTTAAATTTGTAATATATTTTGATATATGGTCTTTGTTACAGTGCCCGCGAGTTAAAGTTCGAGACAGCCAATTAGAATTTTTAAAAAAGCCTTTATTAGCCGGCCGGCGACTGTTCACCGTTACTCCCCACAGGGAATTCAGTGAGCAGCCCCGACCTGTGTGTGTGCTGGTGCCTTATATAGACAGAAACCATATCCTGGAAACGCAAGCAAGCTATTTTAACAGAAGCAGAGTTGGCAGTTAGCTATTGGTTACAAAAGACAATTTCACAAAGAGTTTCACTTGGAACTGGTACAGTTATTGATTGGTAAAGAGTTACAAAAAGTTTCACTTGGAACTGGTGCAGTGATTGTTAAAGGGTTATGCTTGGCTGATACGTGCAACCACAGTTTCGCCTCCCCTGAATGGTAAAGTTTCACTTCCTTTAACTGGTGCAGTCTCACTCCCCACTCCTCATGGCCTAATGCCATTTACACAACATTTTTGTTTGCAGATGTTATAGGATTAAGGGGAAAGGGGGCTCCACTTCAGTCTTCTTAGCACATCTTTAATAGTCTTTTTTCTTTACTATTGTTTCATATTTTCTCCTCTACATGATCTGGACAATTAGTCTGATTGGGATGGCCTTAAATTTTAGATTAATTTAGTAGAAATGGACATATTAATAATATTAAATATTCTCATCCATTAATCTGCATGTAGAGTCTTTAATAAAATTTTGTTATTTTCTTCATATTTTCCAGCAATACAAAGTTTGTTCTTAGAAGGTTGTATTTTTAGTTGCTTTAGTGAGTGGTAATTTTGCATCATATTTCTGAATTGGTTATTCCTAGCAACAAAATAGAAAAACTATTAATTTTTGTATGTTGATATTTCCATCAAAGTTAATCAACTCTTTTATTTATTCTAACATTTTATTTTCTTCTGTTTTCTAAGTAAATTAAAATTAAAATATCTGAAAATAACAGTTTTTTGTCTTCCCTTTTCAAATATTTATAGTTCTTGTTAATTTTCTTGATTTGTTTCAATAGTTAGACCTCCATTAGAAAAATAGGCAATAGCCATGCGAATGGAAATTTTGGTTTTGTTTATAATGTTAATGAGTATTCTTCTAATATTTAGCCACTAAATATGAAATTACTGGTAGATGAAGTATATATAAATATATGTTACGTAATAAAAAATTCTCTTG
Organism: Choloepus didactylus; assembly: GCF_015220235.1. NCBI lineage: Eukaryota > Metazoa > Chordata > Mammalia > Pilosa > Megalonychidae > Choloepus > Choloepus didactylus. Next base: position 120,263,474 of record NC_051312.1, on the reverse strand, counting down.
TTTCTACAATTAAATTTACTTCTGGGGCAGTAAAATTGAGTCACAAAAATGGTATTGAATTGGGTTTAGATAAATAGTAAATATCCAGATGTTCTTCACCAAGGTTGCTTTGAAACTGTTATAAAGATTTTGTTCCATGTTAAATATATTTTAAAACAAAAATCATTGATAATACGTTATGAGTGTGATTTATGTCAGAAAAATGATGTTATAATCTAATCATTGCCACCATCAGTGATGAGACCCCAATGAGGGATCCAAGCCTATTGAGAGAAAAGGAGCTGTTCAAAAAATGAACTCTTTCCACTCCTGTAGAGAGAAATGTTCAGTAACTTCTGAGTCTTCATAATCATCATCATCGAAGAAGAAAAAAGCAAATATAGAACATGGTGGGTCATCAGGCTCTAAACAAAACTGTGGTTAGTTAAGCCAGCTGCTTAGGATTTTTAGTTTTAATTTTTCAGGAAACCATTTAGTCATGGCAAGTACATTTTTCAGTTCAGCATTCATATTGATTGTTAGGCACCGTGTTAAGTGTGAGGGATAGAAAGATAAGAGAATTTTTTAGAAAGATAAGAGAATTTTTGCTCTGAATATTTAGGTTATCTTTTTAAAAAATAATTTTATGACATTTTAATTTACATACCATATAGCTCACTTGTTTTAAGTGTGCAATTAAAAGAGTTTTAATAAATTGACAGATTTTGCAACCATCACCATGATCCAACTTTAGAACAATTCTATCACCCCAAAAGATCTTTACAGCCCATTTGCAGTCATTACATGTTCCCACCCCTAGACGAGGCAACCACAGATCTGCTTTCTCTAAATATACAGTTTCCTCTTCTGGACGTTTCACATAAATTATGCAGTCTTTTTTTGTCTCTGGCTTCTTTCTTTTATATATATATATACATATATATATATCTTTATTGAGGTATAATTTACATACCATTTGAAGTGCACAAGTCAATGGCTTAGTAAATTCAGAGTTGTGCAACCATTACTACAATCCAATTCTAGAACAGTGCCATCATCCCTAAAAGATCCCTTCCACCAATTTACGGTCACTCATTGTTCTACTGTTTTAGTTTGCTAAGGTCACTGTAACAAAGTACCACAAACTAGGTGCTTAAAACGATGGAGATTATTGTCTCACAGTTCTGGAAGCTAAAAGTCCAAAATCAAGATGTTGGTAGGGCCATGCTCCCTCTGAAACCTGTAGGGGAGGGTCCTTCCTTGCCCTTCCTAGCTTCTGGTGGTTTGCTGGTAATCCTTGATGTTCCTTTGCTTGAGCACTTCTATTTCTGCCTCTGTTATCACAGGGCTTTCTCTGCTAGGTCTCTGTGTCTCCTGTAAAGACACCAATCATAATGGATTAGGGACCACCTTCATCCAATGTGACCTCATCATAACTAATCATGTTTTCGCAGTCTGGATTTCCAAATAAGGTCACATTCACAGGACTCGGGGTTAGGACTTGAACACATCTTTTGGGAGGACATATTAAGCCTAAGACAACCAAGCCCAAACCTAAGACAACTGCTAATCTACTTTGTGTCTCTTGAGAATTGCCTTTTTGGACATTTCATATTAATGGAATTATACAAATGTGATCTTTAGTTTGTGGCTTCTTTCACTTAGTGTTTTTTGGTTTCATCCATGTATTAGCATGCATAATACATAGTTCCATTTTATTGTTGAAGAGTATTCCATTGTATGGATATACTGTAATTTGTGTATTACCAGTTAATGGATATTTGGATTGTTTCCACTTTCTGGGTATTATGAATAGTGCTGCTATGAAATTTCATGTACAGGTCTTTGTGTGGATGTGTTTTTATTTTTCTTGAAGGGACACCTAGGAGTTTAATTGCTTAATCATATGGTACATTTATGTTTAACTTTTTAAGAAACTACCATAATGGCTGCACCATTTTACATTCCCACCAGCAATGGTGAGAACTAGAACCCTAATGAGGGTTCTGATTTCTCTACATGCTGCCAACACTTGTCTTTTTGATTGTAGGCATTTTAGTGGGTATGAAGTAGTATTATGGTTTTAGTATGCATTTCTCTAATGAGAATGATGTTGATCATTGTTTCATGTGCTTATAGACCATTTGTATATGGTATGCAAATTGGTAAAATGCTTATTCAAATATTTTGTTCATTTTTAAAAATTGGGGTATTTGTCATCTTACTGATTTGTAAGAGTTCTTTGTATATTCTGGGTATAATTCATTGATCAGATGTATGGTTTATCAATATTGTTTCTAAGCCTGTGACTTGTCTTTTTACTTTCTTACTGGTGTCTTTTGATGTGCAAAAGTTTTTAATTTTGATGAAGACCAATTTATCATTTTATTCTTTTATGATTTTTGTTCTTGGTGTTTAAGAAAAAGAAATCTTTGCCTAACCAAAGGTTGTGAAAATTTACTCCTCTATGTTTTCTTTTAAGAGTTTTATGCTTTACATTTATGTCTACGATATATTTGAGTTTATTTTTATGTATGGTTTAATGGAAAGTTCTTACTTCATCTCTTTGTTTATGGATATTCAATAGTCCCAGCACCGTTTCCTGAAGACTGTCCTTTCCCAATTGAATTGCATCATCATCTTTGTTGAATATCAACTGAACATAAATGAAAGAGTTTATTTCTGGAATTTCAATTCTGTGTCATTGACCTATATGTCTGTCCTTATGCCAGAACCATACTCTCTTGATTGCTGTAATGTTATAGAAGTTTTTAAATTGGGAAGTCTAAGTTCTTCAACTTTGTTCTCCTTTTTCAAGATTGTAATAGCTTTTCTGGAGCCTTTGCATTTCTATATATATTATAGAATAAGCTTGTCTGTCAACTTCTGCAAAAAAGCCAGCTGGGATTCTATTAGGGGCTGCATTTGAGTCTATAAATCAATTCAGGAAGAAGTGCCATCTTAACAATATTAGTTCTTCCAGTCAGTGAACACTGATGTCTTTTCATTTATTTATTTGTTTAGTTACTTTCAGTGGTCTTTTATATAGTTTTTGATGCACAAGACTTACATTTATTTTATTAACTCTATTCCTAAGTATTTTATTCTTTCTGATGCTACTGTGAATGAAATTGTTTTCTTATTAGATTTTTGGATTGTTTATTGCTGATATATAGAAATACAATTGATATTTGTACATTTAAAAAATCCAATCATAAGGGAGCACATCCAAAAATGTCTGTAAACTCCCCATAAATCTTATAACTGAATGGATATTGGTATATTTTAACTAAATATGAAATATCTTATACATATACATATATAAAGCTTTATTATAGTTCCTCAGTTCATGGGCATTTTGGATCATGTCAATTAGGAAGTATTCTATTAAGCTTGCATTTTTGCATAAAATAAATGAGGAAAGTATTACCTGACATGAAATTCCACAGCATGATTTTGTTTGTGACATCTGTGTTCAAATCCATGTTTTATTCAAGACATATTTACTGAAGATCAGTTGTATTCATGTTGTAGTCTAGGCAATGGATATACTGCCATGAATAAAATAAATAAGTACTTTCTTCTCCATGAAACTTACTTTCTAGTGGTAGAGTACAGTCAAAATTACACATATACATATATAAACAAACAAACAATAAAAGAAAGGAAGGATACAAGGAAGGAAGGAAGGGAGGAAGAAAGGAAGGAAAGGAAGAAAATAATACAATTTCAAATAATAAGAATGATAAGCAAAGTGATGGTAGTGTGACGGGTGGGGTTGGAAAGAGAAGTGGTCTGCTTTCCGTGGATTGCTTGGGACAGCCTCTCTGAGAACATAACATTTGAGCACAAACTTCATTATTGAGAAGGACCTAGTAATGGGCAAGATGAGGGCCAAATAGAACCAATGGATTTGACAAACTGGAAGCCATTGGTGGCCCTCAAAAAAGGAAGTTGAGTGGAATTGTGAGGACATAACACTGTTTATTTTAGGTTAAGGAGACAATATAGAAAACTCTAATGAGAAGTTTACTGTCAGCATCAAAATAACACTCTCATTCTATCATCAACTCAGTTTATTTAATTGGGAAGATTTGACTAAGAGGGAATCAAAAAAAAAATCTTTTTAAGTGAGAAGAGCTTCTCCCTTTTTAAGTCAGGAGGTGATAAGAAGAGCAGTATAATCACAAATAAGTAAACAGTTATTCTTCCACATCTCCACATTTGTTTCTCTTTTTATTTCCTTAGAGGTGTTAGATGAGGAAAGGCCTGACTTCACCTCAAATTCCAGAGAAGTAGGAGGGAATAAAAGCAATTGTCCTTTTGTAATCAAGCTTAAATTAGTGAAGACCAACAATCTCATTTTTTACATGAATGAAACTTTGCTTATAAGTAACCATCTTAATCATTTGATTTGAACATTACATTTTGCAGGTGGACAGCTTTTGTGATATAATAGCATAAATGTCTATTAAAAACAGATTCAAAGATATTCTGATTTACGTTATCCCAAGAGACTCCAAATTGTCACTCTAGCAAATTCCCTTTGAAAATACTACTGAAATATTAAAAATTACAACAATGTGATTTGTGGTGTAATTTAGAAAGGATTTCCAGATTATAGAATGCCAGGTCACAGAATATCAGCATGTATTATGATTTATAAATATTTCCCTATATGGCATTTTTCAATCAATATCTTCTCTTTTTCTATCCTTAGAAATATGTAAAACTTATATATCATATTTCATTGTCATTTTTCCTTTGCTCTTTACCAGAGCCAATATCCATGTGGTCCTGGATGAGAAGAGATGCAAAAGGAGAGGATCCTAAAAAACTGTGCAAGATGCTCACGGTACACTTGACTTGTTTATTGGGATAATGCTACTTAACCTGGAAGATAGAGGAGTGTGGGGAAAATGATAGCTGTCTTTAAATAACTGAAAGACATCAATTCTAAGAATGATACATTTTTTTCTGCATGATTCTAGAGGATAAGTATAAGTAAATAACGTGATTATAATAAAGAAATTCCAAGAAATACAAATGTCCCAAAATGTTTTATAAGATTATGAGTTTTTCCTCATTGATGGTTGGACAAATATCAAGGACTTATACAAGGGATAAAACCTATGTGGCCCCTTCCCATGAAGAGGTTCTAGAGAACACATTAAGGAAAGAGGATGATAAGATAAACATCATTTTCCAACTCTGAGGATTTTTGATAAGTAGTATCCACTCTATTTTTTGTTTTTACTGTCTCAGAATCTTCCAATAGGGAAAAAAAAAAAAAAAATCTTTCTTTAAGCACCTCACTGAGAACCACTTTTTAGTTCTGCTTTTGTGTCTTACTTGACATGACCTGGAACAAAATAAAGCATGACTATATATCTGCTTGTGTTCCACAGTTTTTTTGTGCTTTTTCTTTTAATCAAGACAAGGTAAACTGCATTTATAAAATGAGAGCCTAAAAGCACCACTTTAAATCTCATTTAGGAAGCTTAGACACATTAGATAAACATAAATTTAAAAAGGAAGAAAGAAAAGTCCTGGGTTTTCAAGCATATGAAATTCTAAATGCCTTTGAGACAAAAATGAAATTAATTTCATAAACATTAATGGTGTCTAAATAATTTCCCAGCAGTGAAGGATAATAATATGTAAAAAAATTTCCTCTGAATATTAAATATGGTAGTTTGGAATAAAACAACAGAAAGCAATATCAAGCTTTCAAAATTTCTCTTTATTTTAGAATCAGGTCATTAAGTATTGCTTGTTAAGTACACTGGTGGTATATCAAATTATTGTAAAAAGAGTGAGAACAAAGCATCACAGTGGACCTCTTACTATGTCGGTCAGAGAAGATTAAAACACTGAATATGGATATATCATGCAAAGAATAATGTCAGTGTGAATGGGCATTTTGAGTCATTTATGTAGAAGAAAATAACACAACTTTATGAAAAGATCACTGGTTTTGGAGATAGGTATGGGTTTGAATCTTGGCCATATCATTATATGACAATTGGATTCCCTCAAAAGCATACACTGAAATATGATTCCAGTGCAGGAACTTTATTTGGGAGGCATACCTCATTTTATTGCACTTCACTTCATTGGACTTTGCAGATACTATTTTTGTTTTTTTGCTTGTTTGTTTTTTACAAATTGAAGGTTTGTGGCAACCCTGGGTCAAGCAAATCTTTAAGCACCATTTCTCCAACACTGTATGCTCACTACAAGTCTCAATGTCACATTTTGGTAATTCTGGCAACATTTGAAACTTTTTCATTATTATTATATCTGTTATGGTGATCTGTTATCCGTGATCTTTGATGTTACTATTGTAATTGTTTTTGGGCACCACCATGTAAGAGGGTGGGCCCAATCTACAAGTGACTGTTGTGTGTGTTCTGACTACTCCATTGTCTAGTTGTTCCCCCATCTCTCTCACTCTCCTCAGATATCCCTATTCCCTGTGATACAGCAGTACTGGAATTAGGCCAATTAATAATCCTAAAGTGGCCTCTAAATGTTAAAGTGAAAGGAATAGTTTCATATTTCTCACTTTAAATAAAAAGATAGAAATGATTAAACTTAGTGAGGAAGGCATGTTGAAAGCTAGGATAAGCCAAAATCTAGTCCTCCTGTGTCAAACTGCTAGCCAAGTTGTAAATGCAGAGGAAAAGTTCTTGAAGGAAATTAAAAGTGCTACTCCAAGAAACACATGCAAGATAAGAAAGTGAAACAGCCTAAATGCTTATATAGAGAAAGTTTCATTGGTCTGGATAGATGATCAAACCAGCCATAACATTCCCTGAAGCCAAAGCCTTAACAAAGCAAGCCCTAATTCTCTTCAATTCTATCAATGCAGAGAGAGGTGAGTAAGCTGCAGAAGAAAAGTGTGAAGCTAGCAGAGGTTGGTTTATGAGTTTTAAAGAAAGGAGCTGTCACCATCACATAAAAGTGCAAAGTGAAGCAGCAAGTGCTGATGTAGAAGCTGCAGCAAGTTATTCAAAAGATGAAGCTAAGATAATTGTTGATGAAACAGCTTTCAATTGGAAGATGATGCCATCTAGGACTTTCATAGTTAGAAAGGAGAAGTCAATTCCTGGCTTCAAAGCTTCAAATAACAGCCTGACTCTTTTGTTAGGGGCTAATTCAGCTGGTGGCTTTCAGTTGAAGCCAATATTCATGTACCATTCTGAGAATTATAGGGCCCTTAAGAATTATGCTAAATCTGCTCTGCCTGTCCTCACTAAATAGAACAACAAACCCTGATGTCAGTGTATCTGTTTACAACATGGTGTACTGAATATTTTAAGCCCACATTTGAGAACTACTGCTTGGGAAAAAAAGATTCCTTTCAAAATATTACTGCTCACTGACATGTGCCTGATTACCCAAGAGCTCTAGTGGAGATGTACAATGAGATGAATGTTGTTTCCATGCTTGCTAACACAGCATCCATACTGCAGCCCATGGATCAAGGTGTCATTTTGACTTTCAAGTCTTATTATTTAAGAAATACATTTTATAAGGCTGTAGCTGACATATACAGTGATTCCTTTGATTGACCTGGGCAAGTCAATTGAAAACTTCCTAGAAAGGAGCTATCATTCTTGATGCTAATCAGAACATTTGTGATTCACAGGAGCAGGTGCAAATATCAGCTTTAACAGGAGTTTGGAAGAAGTTGATTCTAACCCTCATGGATGACTTTCAGGGGTTTGAGATTTCAGTGGAGGAGGTAAATGCAGATGTGGTACAAATATCAAGAGAACTAAAATTAGAAGTGGAGCTTGAAGATGTGATTGAATTACTACAATTTCATGATATAACTTGGGTGGACGAGGAGCTGCTTTTTATGGATGAAGAAAGAAAGTGGTTTCTTGAGATGAAATTTACTCCTGGTGAAGATAGTATGAACATGTTGAAATGACAACAAAGGATTTAGAATATTACATACAGTTCATTGATAAAGAAGTGGCAGGGTTTGAGAGGATTCACTCCAATTTTGAAAGAAGTTCTGTCAGTAAAATGCTATCAAACAGCATTGCATGCCACAGAGAAGTCTTTCATGAAAGGAAGAGTCAATTCATGCAGCAAATTTCACTGTTGTCTTATTTTAAGAAATTTCCACAGCCATACTGTGGTAATTGAAGCTGTATATACCCCAGAAAAAATTATGTCCTTAAATATAATCCATTCCTGTGAGTGTAAACCCATTGTAAGTAGGACCTTCTGAGGCAGTTACTTCATTTAAGTAGTGACCCACCTCATTCAGGTTAGGACTTAATCCTATTACTGGAGTCCTTTATAAATGAAATGAAGACAGAGAACAAGAAAGCTATGGAAGCAAGAAGTTGAAGGGAACAAAACCCAGAAGATGAGGGAAAGACCAGCAGATGCTGCCATGTGCCTTGCAACGTGCAGAAGAGCCAAGCATTGCCAGTAGCCAGACTTTGGGAAGAAAGCATCACCTTGATGATTTCTTGATTTGGACATTTCCAAGGCCTGAAACTAAGCTAATAAATTCCTATTGTTTAAGCCAACTCAGTACATAGTATCTGCTCTGAGCTGCTTAGGAAACTAAAATACACCTCAATCTAAAGCAATCACCACCCATATCAGTAATCAGACAGCAACACTGGGACAAGACCCCCCACCAGGAAAAAAGATTACAACTCAAAACCCAGAGGATAACTCAAGAGGATATTTAGCATTATTTACAATAAAATATTTTCAATTAGTGTATCTACATAGTTTTTTAGACACAATGCTATTGCACACTGTAATGATTTAGAGTACAGTATAGTGTAAACATAACTTTTATAAGCACTAGGAAACCAAATAATTTGTGTGACTCATTTTATTGTAGTAGTTCCTTATTGGGGTGGTCTGGAACTAAATCCACAATATCTCCAAAGTATAGCTGTACACAGACACTGGTAATGAAGTAGGGAAGACAATCTGTAAAGGTATGTTTTTAAGCCAACTAGCACAGTGGATGACTGGAGATAAACCAATTTTCCATAGGGAAGCTCTGGATAATGGTGCACAATATGTACCTCAGATTCTCCTACACATACATGAAACAGTTGAGGTTTCTGAGACGAGTTATTGGTTGAAGGTTGCCCCAAGGGGGTATTAATTCCCAGCATTTCTGGTCAGCATCTTAAAAATATCATTAGATTGTGGTGTTGAATGCATAACTATGTTATCATACTGTGGACAGTGGATTGTATATCATGGATGATTGTATGGTGTGTGAATGTATTTCAATAAAACTGAATTTAATAATAAAAAAAAAGAATAAGTACAAAAAAAAATATCATTAGACACAGATGCTGATATTTGCAGTTGGAAGTGAAAGACCACACTGGCTCTGTGTGGAACTCATAAATCATCTGCTGAATTGACCTTGAGCCTTAGTTTCTTCATCCATGAATCAGAGATAATACAATCTCCTTCTGATTTCTACAATTTAGTGACATAAGGGAAATAGTTACTACTCAGCAAATATTACCTACTATCCCCAACCTTGCCTCTGATAACCAAATGGCCATATGGTCTTAGACCCTACATGAGCCCTTCAGCAGGCAGGCTGACATGGATTCATTGGGCAACCCATCCTCTATTGGACACCATTTAGTTGTACAATATAGGTCTTCCTTACAAAGTGCCTAACAGAGCTCCTGCCCTTTGCACATATTAGTCCTCAGTTTACTCTATGGGCTTGATCAGAATGAAACTATGCCATTTCCAAAGGATATTCTAGATGATGTCATGTACACCATCCATGTACTGCCCTTGTGTTGCCACACACCATCCAGCCTGAGATTATGATTATATTTGACTTCTTAACAGTCATTTTCCACAATTGACTCATAAGAAACTTTAGCTTAAAAAAAAACATGTACTACTATTAGAGCAAGTCTTGTGTATTTTTTCTTTATACTCTAAATATTGGGTAATTGCATTTGTTCTTATAAAATTATTCATCTGAGCTTAATAATCTAGCCTTTGAAATCATGACTTTCAGATTGACTCATATGCAAATTTTATTCCTTGTTATCTCTATATTTAAGATTTTCTTTTCTCCAAAATTTCTGTTACTCTTACTTCTCCAATGTGATTTTTCTTACTGGGATAAATTACATATTCTTAACTGTTTCATTGTTTTCCTCCCTCTTCTAAAAGATGACTTATCAACTAGGTAATTTTAGATGTATTAGATGTGCTGAATGTTACCAGCTAAATCTACAAATAGCAGCCAAGGTAACTAGAGTCCCCATCATGGCTCTGTCTTCTGGTCTGTACCGTGGTTCTTTTCCCATTGGCATCACTAAATGTGACACCAGCACAGGACAGTGGACAATCTTAAACTGAGCACAATAGTACAAAAGTTGAAAAATGCCATGAACCCTAGTTGTACTAAGAACTACCTTGAAGAACCTTCTGAAATGTCTCTAGTGTATTTTCATATTTTAGATAAGTCTCTTAATCTTTCAATCATATTAAATTAGTTAGACTGATTTAACATCAATGAAAAACTTCATATTTTTTCCATGCCTCAGAAATATTTTAAATGCTATTCATGGAGTATTAAAAATATATTATGCATTATCAAAAGACATACAGGCATCCAAATTGGAAAGGAAGAAGTAAAACTCTCAGTGTTTGCAGATGACATGATCCTATTTGTAGAAAATCCTGAAAAATCTGCAACAAAGCTTCTAGAGCTAATAAATGAGTTCAGCAAAGAGGCAGAATACAAAATCGACATGCAAAAATCAGTAGTATCTCTATATACTAGCAAGGAGCAATCTGATGAGATCAAGAAAAAAAATTTACATTATAATAGCAACCAAAATAATCAAATATCTAGGAATAAATTTAATCAAGGATATAAATGACCTATACACAGAAAACTACAAAACATTGCTAAACTATATTGAGGAAGACCTATATAGATGGAAGGACATACTGTGTTCATGGATTGGAAGATTAAATATAGTTAAGATGTCAATTCTTCCCAAAATGCTTTTTATAGATTCAATGCAATATCAATCAAAATCCCAACAACTTACTCTGCAGAAATAGAAAAACCAATAAGAAAATTTATTTGGAAGGGCAGGGTGCCCTGAATAGCTAAAAACATCCTGAGAAAGAAAAACGAAGTTGGGGTTCTCACATATCCTGATTTTAAAGCATATTACAAAGCTACAGTGGTCAAAACCGTATGGTACTGGCATAAGGATAGATATACAGAACAGTGGAATTGAACTTAGAGTTCAGAAGTAGACCTTCTCATCTGTGGACAATTGATTTTTGACAAAGCAGTCAAGTACTCTCAATTGGGACAGAGCAGCCTCCTTAACAAATGGTGCTTGGATAACTGGTTACCCATATCCAAAGGAGTAAAGGAGGATCCCTGTCTCACACCTTATACAAAATTTAACTAAAAATGGATCAAAGACCTAAACATTAGAGCTAAGACCATAAAACTCTTAGAAGAAAATGTAGGGAAGTATCTTAAATATCTCATGGTAGGAGGTGGTTTCCTAGACCTTATACTCAAAGAACAAACAATGAAAGAAGAAATAGAAAAAAATGGGATCTCCTCACAATTGAATACTTTTATGTGTCAAAGGACTTTGTCAAGAAAATTAAAAAAGCAGCCTACTCAATGGGTGAAAATATTCAGAAACCACAAATCTGATAAGTGTTTAATATCCAGAATATGTCTATATATACATACATATACACACACACACACACACACACACACACACATATAAAGAAATCCTACAATGCAACAACGGAAAGACAAAAAACCCGATTAAAAAATGAGCAAAAAACATGGATAGACACTTTTCCAAAGAAGAAAAATACAAATGGCAAAAAAAGCATATGAAAAGATGTTCAACTTCACCTGCTGTTAGGGACAAACAAATCAAAACCACTATGAGATACCATTTCACACCTACTAGAATGGCTGTTATCAAATAAATAAATAAATAAATAAACCAGAAAACTGCAAGTGCTGGAGATGATGTGGAGAAAGATGTATTCACTGTTGGTAGTGATACAGAATTATGCAACCACTATGGAGGGCAGTTTGGAGGTTCCTCAGGAAGATAGGTATAAAAGTGCCATGTGATCTGGCAATCTCGTTACTAGGTATATACTTGGAAGAACTGAAAGCAGGGACATGAATAGATATTTGCACACCAATGTTTATGGCAGCATTATTCACAGTTGCCAATGGATGGAGGTGGTCCAAGGGTCCATTTAGTGACTAGTGGAAGGGCAAACTGTAGGGTATACCTACAATGGAATATTGTGCAGATGCAGGAAGGAATGAAGTTGGTGCATGCGATGACATGCATGAATCTTGAGGACATTATGTTGAGTGAAATAAGCCAGAAATAAAAGGACAAATATTATATGGTCTCACTAATATGAATTAACTGTAATGAACAAACTCTGTGAGTTAAATTTGAGAGCATAGGTTATCAGGAGATAGAAAAAAAGCAGGAATTGGGCAATTGATGCTTAAGGGATACAGAATGTTTAATAAGGTTGATCTTAAAGGTTTGAAAATGGATAGCAGAATACTGTGTGATGGTAACACAATACTGTAAGTATAATTACAAAAGCTGAATGTTAGTATGACTGAAAGAGGAAAATTAGGGTCATTATGTCATCAGAAAGAAAGCTAGTGGATAAAAACTGGGACTGTAAAACCAAGGAAAACCTAGAGTGGATGGTGACAGTGGTTAACTGTACAAATATAAGAAAGTTTTTACATGAACCAGAACAAGTGTATGTCACTGTTACAAGTTATTAATAATAGTGTGGTGGTTAGGCTCATGTGTCAACTTGGCCAGGTGATGGTGCCCAGCTGTCTGGTCAAACAAGCCCTGCCTACCTTTGCTGCAAGGACTTTTGTGGGCTTAAATCATCAGTATGTTGATTGCATCTGTGGCTAATTACACCTGCAGTCAGCCATGCGGTGTGTCTTCAGCAGTGAGAGAAGTTTAATCTAATCAATGGAAGGCTTAGACGGGGAGGGATAGCTTCAGCAGACAGAAGAGAGAATCTTCGTTTACTTCAGCCAGCCAGCCTCTCCTGGGATATTCATTGAAGACCTTCATCAGGGTTGCCAGCTCACAGCCTGCGCTACAGAATTTGGACTCATGAATCCCCACAGTTATGTGAGACACCTTTATAAAATCTCATACTATTTACAGATATCTCCTGTTGGTTGTGTTTCCCTAAAGATCCCTAATATAGGTAGTATACAGGAAAAATAGAATTAATGCAAACTATGGTCTAGAGTTAACAGTAATATTGTCATATTCTTCCATTAATTGTAACAAAGGCAGTATACCAATGCTAAATGTCAATAATAGGGGGATATCGGGGAGGAATATGGGATTTTTTTTTGGAGGAAATGGAAATGTTCTCATACTGATTGTTGTGGTGAATGCACAACTGTGATTACACCAGGAGCCAAGGATTATACACTTAGTATGGATTGTATGGTGTGTAAATAAAACTGCTAAAAAAAGGCATATGTAATTCAATAATATTATCATTAGTATCAACAGTGTTTTAAAAGAAAAAAATAATTTTAAGAGGGAACAACTAGGGGAAAGGTTCAAGTAAATTCAAAATTTTCTTTGAGAATTAAGTATTTATGGGTTTTGATTCTTAATGAGAGATCTCACTCTTACAAAAGAAAATGTGAAAAAAAAAAGCTTATACATAGAAGCTCTCTTTTTGGCACCCTCTTGTCTTGACAGCATCCAAAATTCATAAATTAATCCCCAGGGGGTAACAGAACAGAAGATCCCAACAGATGGCCTGGACTTCCACTCTCTCAAATCATAACATATTTACTTTTAAAGCTTTTAAGTAAAATTATTCTAACAAGAATAACTTATTATTTTGCCATTTGCTCTAAGAAAAAGTTTGCAATCATAATTAAAATTCCTATCAGTTACCTTTGCTAAGTTAAAATCTACCTATCTGCACTCATCTTCGGTGAGTCATGAGTGCTCTCCCATAAATCTAACAAAGGAAATCAGTCCATTAAAAAAAAATATAGTACTGAATAAAGAAGTCAGTTAGCAAGGAAAAGAGCTAGTTTCAATAGGAAATGGCTTGAAAGGGAAAATGAACCAAGAGCTTTGAATAGGAGCTTTTTATTAGTGCCAGAGTTTTGAGTTTTAATTTTCTCAAAGTCCTGGGCGCATATGATTACTCCCCTTTAATTCACATACATATTTAAGAAATAGTTGCATATTCATCATTGAAGTTTTAATTCAAAGCACTTTAAATCTATTTGTTTCTGTAGAAAAGCACCATGAATTGAAGAAGGTAAAGAATAAATAAAAGAAAATAAAGCAATGGAGTGACATGTGAAGTTGATCTGTCAAATCAAAGAATTCACTTAGAATCGAATTACTTTTTGAAAAGGCAAGATTAAAAATATGTAGATTCATCTAACTCATTCTTTTTATATCTATAAAATATCCCATAATATTTTACACTAAAAATATTATATCTTAGGATATATTCTTAAAAATATGTCAAAGTTTATATGCATCATAAATCTGAACAGATACTCTCAAATCACTTTCCAAAATTGCTGTAGGATTTTATATTCCAATACATTACATGTGAGGGTGCCCATTTCCTCACATCGTTACCAGATTGGATGTAACATTTTCCTCTAGTATGATGAGTAAAATATGCCATGCCATTGTTATTTAAAGTGAATTTTCTTGAATTCTCACTCATCATGTCTATCAATTAAGCTCTTCATTCATAGGCTTTTTCCAAGAAGATTTTCATGGAATTTGTGTCAAGTGTAACATTTATTTTATGGAACACTGTGTCTTACACTATCAGGTGCTCAATAAATTATACTTAAATAAATATATAAATAATAATACATAATACATAGAAGACATATTTTCTCTTGAAAAGCTAGTTTTCATTTATACTTACAAACTCTGTTTAGCTGATAACTTTTGAAACAGTAATGCAACTTACTGTACATTAAAATGATAATAATAATAACTTCAGTCAGATATAGTATTGAGGTTTAAGATTGTACGTACATCTTTCTTTATGCCCTTCATCATGTTTCTCTTACTACTAAGCCAATATCAACCTCGCTCAATGCTTAAGCAAATTTAATACAAAACTCTACTGGATTTTATTGACTAGCTAACTCAAGAGCAGTATATAATTTGTTGGACAATTGGGGAGGCCCTGAACTAATTAAAACTTAGCGATCTAAAGTATATCTCTCTCTTTCTCACACACACACACACACACATACATACACACACATACATACATATATGAAGGTTAATACACACATAAAATATATGCATATAATATAGGTATGTGTATTAAATATATGTGATTTCATATAACATATGTATACAGATATTGTATGTTTTAAATATGTATTGCAAATACATATACAAAATGAAAAGTAAATAAACTGAGTATTATGGATGAAGGCTTTCTCCATTATACATGTTCGTGCTATAACTTTTTTCATGATCCTAAAAGACATGGTCTTAGAAATTTTCCTTTCTTTTTTTCTCTACTCAATTCCTACCTTGTCTATCTTTATCTACCATATTCCTACATATGCTTCTCAAAAATAGATATTAATGTAACTTCTTCCCACAAAGCCTCCCCCGATCATGTGTTTATAATTGATCTCATGCTCCTTTGTCTCCCTTAGTCTTTTAACACTCTCATTGTTCTCATGACCTTCTTTTTTCATATTTTTTTATTGTAGAATATAACATACATACACAAAAGTGATAACTTTCCAAGTGCAATACAACAAGTAGTCAGAGAGCAAACTTTAAAGAATGCCATGGTTACAGCTCCACAGTTTCAGCAACTTCTTTATTGCGGAACATAACATACATGCAAAAAGGCAATATCTTTCAAAGTATGCTTTAACAAATAGTTATATGGGAAATTTCCAAAAATCCTAAAAGTTACAGTTAATTCACAAATTAATGTTCTATGTTCTCATGATCTTCTGTATTAAATAGAGGTTATGTGCATATCTGTCTTTCTCACTAGTGTGTAAATCCTTAAGAACAGGGACTTCTTGTTTTATGTATAAATTTTGTACCACTGAGATATATTTGTTTTGTTTTGTTTTAATCATCTTTGTATTATTCCAGTATTTAGCGTGTACTTGGATCCTTGTAGTTGCTCAGAACTGCTTCTTTATGTGTAATATTCATCTTAAAGTCCCTTTCAGTATTTAGCAGAACTAAACTACTAGGTGTGCAAAAATGTTTATTCAATCAAATGATTATCTCATGGCCATCTAAACTCCAAACCACATCTGCATTGTGTGGTTTCAATATGTGTGATTAACTACACTACTAAGGATTCTCTTTCTTCATAACGCTTTAAATTTCCTTATTTAACATATCTGTAACTGCGAATTTTTGAATTTGCTTCAGGTTACTGAAAAACACAACAACAAAAGTCTAAAGAGCTTATTATTTGGCGGTAACCATTGAACCATATCACATTAAAATGAGACATTTGCTTTTGCAGCATGAATGCAACTGAATTACTGGTTCAATAAATGCTCATAGTGCAAGATTAGCTCACATAACTAGATTTTTCATTGTGAAGTGCAAAGAATTGCTAGTCCTTAGAATGTGAAGCTTAAACATGTCACATAGCTCAAGTTTGACCTTCAAGTAAAATGTTTCCCTGATTGACTACATGAATATAGCTTCTTTCAGTACTTGTTCAGTTGAAAACTATTCATAAGGAAAGATTTTTTTTTCAATACCACATTAGGCAGTTGACATGTATTGATTTGACTGCCCAACATCATTCATTTTATAAATATTTACCTATCCAATATTCTTGGTATTGGAGAAGAATGTGCAGCAGTAAAGAAATATAGACAAGGGTTCTGCTATCAAGGAGTTTCTCTTTTATATGTCAAGTAGTGGGTAGTCTCTCCTACAAAGAATGGAGTAAGTAGGAGGACAAAGAATGCCAATCGAGGTAGTCTGGGTGTTACATTTTAGAAAGGTTCATCAGGGAAAGCTCATTCACTAAGATAGCACTTGCAGAAAGAGACAAAAGAAGGAAGGGGGGAAATCCTGCAGGTATCTGGAATAGGATTGGGGTAGAGGTGGGAGAAGGTCGGAAGTTATTCCAGAAGAAGGCCATGCAATGACTATATTGTAGAAGTAGAGTTGACATGCTGTGAGATGGTAATGAGGCCTGTCAGGCTACACTGAAGTGCATGATAGGGAAAATGACAGAAGACAAGATTAGAGAGCTAACAGATCACATCTCATAGGACTTTACAGACCTGTGAAGATCTTTATTTTAAAGCAAGTGATATAAGAAGATATTAGACGACTTTGAGTGACAAGTGACATGATCTGACTGACAGTTTACAAAGATCTCTCAGACTGCAATGTAGAGTGTGTCCTGCATTGGAGATAAGATAGAAACATGGGAATAATTTTAGAAGGCTTTTGGAACCTCCAGGTTGAGAGATGAAGGTGGCTTGGTCAGAAGTGATAGTAATGGAAGTGGTCAGACATGGTATGATTCTGAACATATTTTAAAGATAGTTTCAATATTTACTTTCCTTAACTTTCTTGACTTTAGAGTATTAGTGAAAGAAGGAAGTCAAGAAAAACTAATAGTGTTTTGATCTGAGCCAGTGGTGGAATGAAGTAGATAATAATTATTAAGGCAAGACAATGCGGGAAATGTAAGGGTGGAGAGAAGGAGTGGATGGAAGTCACCAGCATGGGTATGGTATTTAAAGCAATGAAGTAGATAAGATCTCCAGGGAAGGGAGAGTAGGTAGAGAAGTAAGGACTGAGAGCTGGGACACTGCAATATTTAGAGGTCTGTAAAACACAGAGGAAGAGTGGTCATTGAGCAGGAGAATAATCAAACCTAAATGAAGAAAATAGATCATGATCTGTTCAACTTTGTCAAATGCTATGGATGAGTTGAGTAAGATTAGAAGAGATTACTGTTAATTAGATTTGATAATATGTAGATCACTATGAGATATGAAAATGATAGTTTCGTGGGGTTATGGAGAGGAAAGCCTTATTGGAGGTGAGGAGATTAAGTAGATACAGCAAGTACAGACAAGTTTTCAAGGGGTTTTGTAAAGGACCAAGAAATAGAGTAGCAGGCACTTGAATGGGATGTGCCATCCAGAGATTATTTTTTCTTTGTTTCAATGTCTTTCCTAGGGAATAGAATATTTTATACAATGATTAAAATTATCCAATAGAGGGAAAATAAAGATGATGCAGAAAAGAAAGGGAATAATTTCAGGAACAAAGTGAGATTCCGTGGGATCCAGTGCTCACTTGGAAGAATTTGTCATAAACTGAAGAAATAATCCATCCATCAAGATGTATGATTAGATGGCTCCATATGAAAGAACTTTGGTATATTGAGTGGGGGAGAGAATAAGCATTCACTTCTTCTCGGTTCTCCTCCTTTTCCAATTTTTCTTTCCTTTCCTTTTTTTTTTTTTTTTTTTCTTTTTTTGTTTGTTTTAACTAGTGAAATTTTGGCCAGTTTATCAGACAGAGTAGGAGGTGGGGTGATAATGGAGATTTAAGGAGATAGATCGTGTGAAATCCTTGCCTAGGTGAATGGGAGAGTGAATGGACCAGAGTTAGATAATGAGATTATCTCAACAGAGTGAAACAAATGTGCAGAAGGCCAGTTAGAGATGGTTTTCAGGGGTTAGAATGGAGTCAGCCTTGTGCCCTGCAGCAACTGTCTTGGGACCACAGGTTCTAAGAACCCAGCAGCAAGAGTTTAACGGTGGCATCCTAAGCAGGCCGTTCTTCTTTCCTCCATTGAAAATCCCCCAATCCTGGTTCTCTGGCCTTCAGATAAACTCTGTGAGCTGCTCAATAATCTTCCAATAGATGTCTCTTTCTGTTTACATTAAACAGAACTGGTTACTGTTCTTGGAAACCAATAACCCAGTGTAATCTGGTAATCATTGGGTGGAAGCACTCAAGAACTGTGGCAAATATCAGGGCCCCTAAGTGGAAATATATCCTAAATTAATTACCAAAGCCAGTTGGCCATTTATGATGTTTGTTTAAACTGATCATCTGGACATCCTTTTCGGCTAGATAATTTCCTAATACAGTCTCTGTGTGAGTGCTTCTAAAGCTGTGAGTGTTACAAGAATATCAGGTGGTATATTTAGGAATCTAACCCATCACTGTCAGGCATGGAATGTTATTATAATCAAATCCAACCCGAGAATTTGTAACTATGTCAAGTAAGAAACATATTTCCCTCTAATGAGCCATATCATGTAAACCACTCAGAGAGAGCATACAGAAAAGTGGATTTGGGGGAGCAGTATTGGCTATTATTATTTAAAGTAAATATTTTAATACAGAAATGGGTTACCTGAACTGTAGTATACACACACACACATACACACACACACATATTTATGTTACTAACTATATAGCTATACCTTCCAATATGCATATATATATACACACACATATACATACATACGTACACCTTGATGTTCCCAGAAATTTCCTGAAAATTGCATCAATTCTTGTTTAAAACTGAGAAAAATGAGAAAACTGAATCTAATTCAAGCCCACAGGTATAACATAAGCAGAAATAATAATGATTTCTTACAAATAAATTGATATCTAGTCAATCCACAATACTGTTAACATACATGGAAAGACTAGTAATTGGCTCACAGACCACATGTCCTGCATTGTACAGGGCAATCTAGATAACCTAAATTTTGTCCCATTCCACCATTTTGGCCTATACACATCAAACATTGAAAGGGTCTAACAACATATTTCTTATGTTGAACTGTATCTTCCAGATAGCCTCCGGAACCCAGAAAGCACATATTTCCTCACCAAGTTAGGATTTGAAAAGGTGGTGTTTTTTTTTTTCATAAAGGCATATTTAATTTAAAATTGCATTGGCACATACCCCTCTCCAGTATTCAGTGGTGGAGCTCTACCAGCCACGCTCAGTAGAAGTCATTGTGTTTTCCATCACAGATCCTTTCAAATCTGTCTATATGAATATCTGCTTTGGGGCTTCCCCAAGAGGAACAGGTGATGGACTTTATTGTCAACATTTTAAGACATTTTTACACTTCCCTTCAAATCATTGTTTTGTTTTGTTTTTTTGCTATCTTATTATTAAAATGTTTATTTCAACGAGAAGGATATCTTCACTTGAAGTATAATAAAAAAGATATTAATTTGACTTTAATAATTTTCTTTCCTGTTTTCTAAGCAATAATCCCGCTAGAATAAAGAAAAGGCTCCAGGTAAAATCATGAAGTGGACTGTGATTTGACTGGAGTGTGGGCCAGTCCTCCTATCTGTGCCTCCCCATTGTCAGTGATCTGGGTCAACCTCGATTGTGCTAATCTAAAATTTCTCTCTCTTTGAATAGGGTCCTTTATTTCAAAATTAGTCTCTTCTCTATCCCACTTTCATCCATCAAACTGCTGATATCAAATGATCATAATAATAGCTGCCAATATTGCCTGAAACTGTATACTCTTCCAGGCAGTCTAGAAGCGCTTTGCATGAACCGGCTCATTTAATGCTCAAAAATACCCTGTGGGGTAGGTACCATCATTGCTGGGTTACATATGAAGACTGTGTCCAGCTTAGAACAATGAACACAGGAAAGCAGCACTTTTTATGGCATTATCAAGGTATGGTATTTATAATACTACTTTTGGATTTAAAAGTTTTATAAGTTGATGAAGATACTACATGAATGTGTCTTGCTCAGTTTTTTTTTTTTTTCCTTAGAACAGATAAAGAAGATTCTAAAAAGTAAAAAAAATGAAACTTCCTACTGAGACTGCTTCATTAATAAAAATGGCAATTTTAGCATTACTCTGAACCAGTCTTAAGAAAAAGCATTTCTTTTTAAAAAAATTTTTTCAATCTTCTGTTGTCAAAAAGGTTACAAGTGTTGAAATACAAGAATACCATGTTTTGACTGAATTTCCCTGAACAGCAATTTCTATATAAGATTTACGTAGCTTGCAGATAGGCTGATATAAAGGGAAAAATCACTTTCTAGCCAGTATCTTTGTGTAAACATGGTCACCTTTCCTTAATTCTCTGAAGCCTATATTTCGCCAGCTCAACTCAAATGGCAGACGAGAAAGGAAGCTGTAAAATGCAGCCTGACGAGTTTGTCACAGTCATTTTAGTTCCCAGTACGTACAAAGAGCCACCCTACTTCATTACAAAGAAAATCCACATGGAGCCAGGTGGAAGAAATTTTATGTTCTCTAAGCATTTGATCTATTTTGTGTTAGCATACACAAAAACATTATTTTTTACTCCGCTACTAAAATATTGATCAGAAAAATGGATTTTGTATTTCTAACATGCATTGGATTCTGCCACAAGGTAATCTGATTTTAGCTATTCCCATGTATGCATTCTCATTTTGATTACCAAACTTTGGGAGTTACACTGAATTATTATATTCTCTAAAGGTACATTTTCTCAGTACAAAATATAAAGAGAATGAGCTGTTTTATACGATCAGTTTAGGCAAATAATTTAAATGAATACAATCTAAATATGAGTATTGTTTTTGTTTGTGATTTTTATTCCAAATTTTCTAAATTTTATATTATATAATATAAAAGAAACATGCAAGACACCAATGGCTAACTTATTGCTTCTCTTTATGATAGCCTGAGAAAGCAACTATATATATGAATAGAAAACCAGACATTGTATCACATGAATCTTTATGACCGCACATTTCTTGAGCAATATTGATCTGAGCTTGTCATCATACAGATGGGCAGAGGGAAAGTACTTCATTTTTCAGTGGACAGGTACAATCTTAGAGAAGACTTTCTATACCTTATTAAAAATCATACTTTGCTCTTTAAGGGATTCAAATGCAGAACCCGTAAGTAGAAGAATTTTCTAAAAGTAGCAATATGAAGAAAACCTCACAATATTTTAATGACAATATTCTTAAAGCAATTATAACTTGTAGCAATGGTCCTTCCCTACAAAGACAGCTTAGATATAGCAATTCATTCAAAGAAACAGTTATACCTGCATATTTTTTTTTTTTATTTGCATTTGTATATATGATCATTCTTAACTCAGAGATACCTGCATATTTTGAGTGGAGGAAATGGATCACAAATGGAAAAGGTTTCTTGATATTGGGCTTATTAGTTTCCAAAAAGTTGCTCATGTTGATTAGTATCTTCTCAGAGTCGCAGAGCCATCAGTATCAAATATTGTGTAATTTTTGCCTAATCTCTAGGAATGACGTTGTATTTTGCCCCCTGAGCTACACCATGATTCCACTAAAAAGAAATGTGTCAAATCATAATCTCTCTATGGAGGCATAGTTTGGTAGATTGTGTAGTTTGCTAGTCTGGTTGATTGCATATTTTGCAGACAGAATGCCAACTTTTTTGAAGTACTTTTTCAATAGATGAATACATTTATTATTATGAGATAATTTCCCTTATGAAGGGAATTTGAATAATCTAGTATGAAAAGAATGTGTACTAATTATAAAATCATTTGCACTTACATCTTTTCATTGTCTGTTATATTCTCTTATATCCTGAAAATAATTGTTTCTCATCTCATAATGAACTTTTCTTTTTCTATCCATTTTTAATAGAAATAAGCCTAATTTCCTTTATTCTGTCACAAAACCCTTATTTAAATACCTCCTGTATTGCAACTGAGCAATGATATTAAAATATAAACTGATGCTCAGATGTGGCGTCTCTCACAGCCATCCTGAAAATAAACTCACTACCCTCTCCCCTAAGTGGGACATGACTCCCAGGGGTGTAAATCTCCCTGGCAACATGGGACATGACTCCCAGGGATGAGTCTGGCCATGGCATCATGGGATAGAGAAAGCCCTCTGGACCAAAAAGGGGAAAAGAAATGAAACAAAAATAAAGTTTCCATGGCTAAGAGATTTCAGATAGAGTGGAGAGGTCATTCTGGAGGTTATTCTTATGCATTATAGAGATATTCCTTTTTAGTTACTAGTGTATTAGAATAGCTAGAAGGAAATACCTGAATCTGTTGAACTGTAATCCAGTAGACTTGATTCTTGATGATGATTGCATAACTATATATCTTTTATCATATGACTGTGTGATAGTGTGATTGTGAAAACCTTGTGACTGACACTCCCTTTATCCAGTGTATGGGGCAGATGAGTAATAAAATAAAGACTATATAGGGGGGATAAGGGGCATGGAATGTTTTGGATGTTCATTTTTATTTTTATTTTTTCTTTGTTTTGAAGTAATGAAAATGTTCTAAAATTGATTGTGGTAATGAATGCATAACTATATGATGATACTGTGAGCCACTGATTGTATACCTGGGATGGATTATATGGTGTGTGAATACATTTCAGTAAAATTGCATTTAGAAAAATAGTTCAAAGATTACATAGATAGATATAGATAGATAGTGTTTTGGCAGGTGGCAGGATAGATCATTTTGCTGCTGTTGCTTTCTCTTTAACATAATAACCCTTCTTTAAAAGACCTGTAGCCCAGATATCCCTGAAGATTGAGACTGAAATGGTAGAACTGTAAACCATAACATTCTTTGAAATTTGCTCTGTAACTGTTAAATTGTACTTTGAAAGTTATCACTTTTCTGTGTATGTTATACTTCACAATAAAAGATGTTTAAAAAAAGGGTTGTAGTCTTGATCAAGTCTGCACATGAGCTACACCTGAGAACTTTATTAAGGTGATATTGCATGGGACCCACCACAGATAAATGACCGAGAATCTCTAGGAATAAGGGCTGGCATTGCTACTTTAAAATTGCTTCTTAGAGGACAATAATGTATAGCTGGGGTTGAGAACCACTTTACTAGAGATGTCAAAAATACTTAGATGATGAAAATGATTATAATCTAAGTGAAATCCTAGAGCTACCTGTCCTGTTTGTGTTGCTCTATACATCATGCATAATGTAATGTAACATCCATTTCACTTGGATTTGTAATTATAAATCAGCGTTGACATTTAAGGTGCTCATGCATGTAAACATTTGATATAATAGGCTACCAAACACCAACAAATTAGTGGAATCAGAGAAACAGAATTCATTTACTATGATTGTTACTTTTTTCCCCCTCTTGTTAGTGTTTACTATCTACATAACTATATCTGGAGGAATGAATGTATCTATAATGATAAAAAAAATCCTCTAAATTTCTTCCAGAAATTTGAATTTCTTCCACAAAATGACTACCAGAAAATAAAAATTATTGAAGGCCTTTTGCAATCTTATTTGGGATATTGACTCTTTAATAAGAAAAAGGAATCTGAACAGAAGGTGTATTGAGAATTTACATTACTGTTGCTAAGACTATCGTTCTTTTTTTTATTACATCTAAAATTAAGCATAAATGCTATGAATTAGAACACGTTGCTGAGGCTGTGAAATCTGACTCTCAACCTCAACACAATTTTCTCTCTCTCTCACTCTCTCTCTCTCCCTTTCCTTCTCTCTCTCTTTCGCACACACACACACACACACACACACACACACATACACTTACTCACTCATACACACTTGATTCTGCTTCTTTGATTTTATATGGTACTGTGAGTCAGGCCTCAGTGCAGACAACTTCTCCTCTTTTTACAATGCTATTATTTCTCCTAATTCAATAAAGATAAGTTGGAATTTTTCAAAAGAATTATTTTCAAGAGTCAAGAAAGTGGAATAGAAAGAACATGTGCTTAATTCCCTGTTCTGCTGCATTTTTTTTTCAACCAGGGCAATTCAATTAGAATTGCTAATTCTCTGTTTTCTTATCTATAAAGTGGAGCTAACATTAAATTTCTCCCTATTACCTTATAGGAATAATGGTAAGAACAAATGAGACAATTCTTCTGTAAACAAAAATGTGCTTGTGAAATTTTAGTTGTAATTCAAAATTTTAAAAGAGGTTTAATAAGGGAGGAAATCTAAATTCTAATATCTTTACTTCTCTTTTTTTGTATATACACATACATATGTGTGTGTGTGTGTGTGTGTATATATATATATATATATATATATATATATATCACAAGAAGAACAAGTCAATTCACTTGTTGTTCATACCTATTGTATGAGTTTACCACAATAACAATTTGCATGTAAATGGGGACATGAAAATCCAAAACTATCAGAATAGATCCTGGAGATTACAGTAGAGCATCAGAGAGGAATTGCCTCTAATAAGGAAAAGCGAGGGAACTTTATGAAATTAGCCGAGTTTACACCCAGGAGCAAAGAGTGCAATCCTGTGAGAGGAAATCTTGGGAACAAGATTAAGTTACAGGAAGAGATTTAGAAAGTGCATGAACTCAAGCAATCTTTGGAGAGGCATTGTGTCTGGAGGTGAGAAAGGCAGATCAGAAGGGGGAATGTTTCTTGGAGGTTAAGTGACATTAATGAAATAAAATATATCAAACAATTGGAATACGGCATGTTATTTAAGATTCAATTTACTAAAGAAACTTCCCTTCACTTTCCCAGTAGAAGAGGACACTCAAACTAAGAAATCAGTGTAAGACAACACAAAAATTTCCCTTTTGCTGAGGAACAAATACTTAAAACTGTAATTCAAGTAAAAAGATGCAGATCTACATATTGTAAGGACATATATGGTCAATGATAAAATTAAACTGGAATGACCAAATAAGAGATATTCTAAGAAAAGCTATTCTATTTTAAAGAAAAAAATCACAAAGGCAATAGCAACATAAAAAGATAAAAATGGACCTATCATTTCAAGATATTCTAGAAAAGAGGCAGTGAACCATGGATTCTGTATCAAGACAAGCAATATTTCAAGCATCATGGCTCAGGAAATACTGCACTAACAAGCCCTTCTTGAGGAACTTCCCAGAGAAAGAGCAGGAGACTATATAACCACTTCCATACCTCAGCACAAATGATGCTGGAGGAGCTGTCAAACAAAGTCAATTTCAGAACAAAGAATAGTACCAGGGAAAAAAAACTGAATTTCATAATGAAAAATGGGTCAATTCATCAGGAAGACATAGCAATGCTAAAATTTTATATAAATGATAACAAAACTTTAAAATACATGAAACAACAAAAGTGGTGCAGTTGAAAGGATAAACAAACAAAATCCACAATTTTATTTAGAAACGTCAATGCCACTCTCTCACTAGGAATTTATGAATATATTTATGTCTATATAGTCAACAACTTATATGAAATGGCAAATTCCATGAAAGGCACAAATTACCAAAACTGCCTTACCAGAAACAAATGGAAATATGAATAGTCTATATCTATGAAATCTCCAGAACCAGGTGATTTCACTGATAAATTTTATCAGGCAAGAAATAATACCACTTGGTTAAAAATTCTCTCAGATAATACTTTGCAACATATTTTACAAGGTAAAATACAAGGGCAACATTACACTGAGATCAAACCCATATCAAGGCATTACAGAAAACTAAACTATAGACCAATATCCCTCAGGAACTTGGGTGCATAAATCTGTAATAAAATAATAGGAGATTGAATACAGCAATATATGAAAAGATAATATACCAAGACAGGGTATAGTTCATCCCAAGAATGTAAATTTGGTTTAATGTTCACAACTTAAACTACGCAACTTACCATATTATCAGAATAGAGAAGAAAAGCCATATGACCATTGTCATAGATAAGAAAACTCATTTGAAAATATTCAACAGCTATTAAAATTTAAAATTCTCAGCAAACTAAGAATAAACGGTTTCTCTACTTAAGATAGGGTATCAGTTAAAAATCTACAGATATCTTTAAAGTTAACAATCAACTTATATTCTAATCCTATTATTAGAACAAGTATGCCCACTCTAAGCAATACTGTCATCAATTAATTAATGAATTAAAATGCATATGGATTTAAAAATAAGCAATAACTGTATTCACAGGAAGCATGGTTGTAGACCTAGAACATACTAAGCAATCTAATAAAAAGCAACTGGAACTAATAAGTAGAAATAGTACAAATCACAATTGAAAATCAAAATTTAAAAGACATTACTATTTACAGTAGCCTCAAAAATCAAATATTTGGAAATATATTTAACAAAATGTGTGCAAGATCTGAACATGAAAAATACAAAATAGCATTGAGAGGTATTAAGAAGGATCTAAATAAAAATGGAAGTATACACAATGTTCAGTGATTAGAAGACAATATTTTAAAGGTATCATTCCTTACCTATTGGTTTAAAGCAATGCCAGTGAAAATCCTAGCAGATGTTTTTTAAGGAAATTGACAGCTGATTCAAAGGAAAGATTTCTCATACAAGACATTAAAAGCATGAATCATAAAAGAAAAATATTAATAAATTTGACTTCATCAAAATTGAAAAATTTTGCTCTTCAAAAGACACTGTGAAAAAATTAATTCAAAGTGAATAAAAGACCTAAATATAAGAGGCAGTATCATGAAACTCCTAAAATGAAATATAGAGAAACATCTTCAAGACCTAGTGATTGCAGACAGCTTCTTAAACCTTACATCCAAAGCACAAGCAATGAAGGAAAAAATAGATAAACGGGAACTCCTCAAAATCAAATGCTTCTGGCTTCAAAGGACTTTGTTAATGTTCTAGTTTGCTAATGCTGCTGGAATAAAAAACAACAAAATGGATTGGCTTTATAAAAGGGGGTTTATTTGGTTACACAGCTATAGTCTTAAAGCCATAAAGTGTCCATGGTAACACATCAACAATTGGGTACCTTCACTGGAGGATGGCCAATAGCTCCTGGAAAACTTCTGTTAGCTGGGAAGGCACATGGCTTGCATCTGCTCTGGAGTTCTGGTTTCAAAATGGCTTTCTGCCAGAATGTTCCTCTCTAGGCTTCAGATCCTCAAAAATGTCACTCTTAGTTGCTCTTGGGGCGTTTGTCCTCTCTTAGCTTCTCTGGAGCAAAAGTCTGCTTTCAAAGTCAAACTCCAAAATGTCTCTGTAAGCTGAAGCTCCTTTCTCAACTCCTGTGTGTTCTTCAGAGGGTCCCTCTTGGCTCTAGCAAGCTTGCTCCTTCTGTCTGAGCTTATATAGTGCTCTGGTAAACTAATCAAGGCCCACGCTGAATGGGCGGGGCCACACCTCCATGGAAATTATCTAACCAAAGTTATCACCTACAGTTGGGTGGGATGCATCTCCATGGAAACACTCAAAGAATTACAATCTAATCAACACTAAAACTCTGCCCACACAAGATTGCATCAAAGATAATGGCATTTTGGGGGATGTAATACATTTGAACTGGCATAGTTAAAAAGATGAAGAGGCAGCCAACTCAGTGGGAGAGAATATTTGGTAACTATATATCTGATAAGGGTTTGATATCTAGTATGTATAAAGAATTCCTACAACTCAACAATAAAAGGACAAACAATTCAATTATAAAATGGACAAGTTATGAACAGACATTTTCTCAAAGAAATACAAATGACTCAAGAGCACATGGAAAGACGTTCATCTTCATTTGCTAGTAGGGAAATGCAAATCAAAACCACAATGAGATATTGTCTCACACCTGTAAGAATGGCCCCTAATAAACAAACAGGAAACTACAAATGTTGGAGAAGATGTGGAGAAACAGGAGCACTTCACTGCTGATGGGAATGCAAAATGATACAGCCACTGTGGAAGACAGTTTGGCAGTTCCTTAGAAAACTAAATATTGAGTTCCCGTATGACCCAGCAACTCTGCTAGTCAATATATACCCAGAAGATCTGAAAGCAGGGACATGAACAGATATTTGCATACCAATGTTCATAGTGGCATTATTCACAATTGCCAAGAGAGGGAAACAATCCAAGAATCCGTCAACAGATGAGTAGATAAATAAAATGCAGAATATACATAAGATGGACTATTATGCAGCAGTTAAGAAGGAATGAGGTCCTGAAGCATGTGACAACATGGATGAACCCTGAGTACATAAAACTGAGTGAAAAAAGCCAGACACAAAAGGACAGACATTGTATGATTTCAATAATATGAACTACCTAGAACATGTAAACTCAGAGTCTTAAAATGTAGAAAATAGGGTACCTTGAGATAGACAGAAGCTGGAGAAGGGGGAGCAGTTACCTGAGATGTATAGGATTGTTGACAAGGTTGAACTTAATTGTTTGGGAATGGACAGAGGTGTTGGGAGCTCATTATTGGGATTATAAGAAATAATGCTGAATTACAGGTGAATTTGATTGAAAGTGGTTGTTTAAAGTCATGAATGTAAATAAGTTCTTGCGTGAACTACTACAAATGTAAAAAAAATAACAGAGGGGTATATGGGGAAAAACAGCTATGGCAAATTATGGGCTTTGGTTAACGGTAATATTTTAATATTCTTTCATCAACAGTAATGCATTTACTATGCCAATACTATGGGTCAACAATAGTGGGGAATAAGAGATATGGGGGGATTTGGGTTTTATTTTTTTTTCTTGTTTCTGTTCTGGAGTAATGAAAAGGTTCTAAAATTGATCATGGGGATGTATGTACAACTATGTGATGGTACTGTGAGTCAGTGATTGTATATTTTGGATGGTTTGTGTGGTGTGTGAATGCATCTCAATAAAATTGAAAGACACTGTGAAGAAAATGAAAAGGCAAGCCAGAGACTATGAGAAAATATTCTTAGTACATAACTGTCAAAAGATTTAATCCAGAATATGAATAAATTAATCATAAGATGTGCAACCCAAAACACATAGGCAAAATATTTCAATACATAATTAATTAATGAAAATATATTAATGGCCAGTAATCACATGAAAAGGTATCCAGCATCAATGGTTATTGGGGAAGTGAAATTTATAACTACAGTGAGATGCCACTACACATCCATTAGAATGACAGAAATTAAAAAGTCTGACAATACCAGTTGTTGACATGGGTATAAAGCAGTGGAAATTTTCTTACATTCCAGGAAATTTAACATGTTTCAACCACTTTTGAAAAGAGTTTGGCAGTTTCTTATAAAGTTAAACATACACTTACCATATGACCCAGAAATTTCAATCTTGATTTTTAGACAAGAGAAATAAAAACAAATCCACAGAAAGACGTGTGCATGAATGTTTGTATCAGCTTTATCCATATAGTTAAAACCTGGAGATAACCCAGATGTCTATTTCCAGGTTAATGGATAAACAAACTGAGATATTTCCATACAGTGAAAAAGTATTTAGCAAGAAAAATTAAAAAACACAAATTATTGATAATTCAAAACCATTAACGAATCTCAAAAATATCACGTTCAATGAAAAAGGTCAGATTCAAAAGACTACATACCATGTAATTCCATTGGTATGAAATTCTAGAAATGGCAAAACTAATTTATGGTGACAAGGAGCAGATTGGTGGTTGACGGGGGTGTGGGTCTGTATAGGGGGAATGTGGGGACTTTTTGGGGTGGAGGAAATGTTCTGTATGGGTAAAGAGGTATGTAAATTTGCCAAAATGCGTCATAATATATAAGCTTAAAAATGAATATATTTATTGTAGTTTATCACTCTAAAGTTCACTTATTTTAAAAAGAGAAAACAAAGACAGTGGTTGTGATTTTGTTATCTAATAGGTTAGAATGCAGATCAAACATATTTAACCAAAAAAATAAACATTCTAAATATTAGGGCTATAATTCACAACAAAGACCTAACAGTTATCAATATCTCTAAACCAAAACAAAATGACTTTTACAAAGCAGAAACTACAAGAGATACAATGAAAATAAGCAAAATTGCACTAATAAATGAAGCTTTTAATATGCCACCCTCTGTCAAGGCACATCTAATGGAAAAAGAGGAGTAAAAGATATAAAAGATCTAATGTATATCATCAGTAGGATAGATATTATGGGCATATTTTAAACTTTACATCCCAATGACAGAGAATTAACTTATTTTCAAGTTCATATGAAATATAGTAAAAACTGAACATTTAAATGAATATTTAAAATATTTAATTGAATATTTAAAAATATTAAATATTTTAAAGTATTTTAAAACCTCAGTAAGTACCATAAGTTAAAATTGTAGAAATCACATCCAAAGAAACAAACAGAAACCAAAGAAATCACCCTCCCTAAAATTTAAAAATATAAATCTAAATTAAATGACTTGAGTCAAGGTTGATATTAAAATTGATATTACAGACTTTCTAGAAGATTATGATAATAACAACTATAACACACATAAAATCTATGGAATGCAATTCAAAATGCAAGCATTCAAAATTCATGATCAGATATTCTTACATCAAGAAAAGTTAGGGACTAAAAATCCAGTTCCATTTAACAAAAAATAAAAAGAAAGAAAGAAAGCAGAAGGGGAAGAAATAAAGATAAAAGCAGGTAGAAAGTAGAAAATGAATTAGAAAGCAGAAAAACAGTAAATTGATTAAATAACCCATGATGTTTCCTTAAAAAAAGTCATTGAAATATGTGGAAAAATTACAACTATAAAAAATGACAAGGGCAATAACTATTGAAATGGGAGATTTTAAAGTCTATATTGCATGAATCTGTTCAAATGTATTTGAAAACCTAGACAAAATGGGTAATATCCTAGAAAATTATAGTTTAAAAATTCACCCAAAAGTATGGATGGAAAGTATAAACAGACTTATTTTCATAGAAAAACAATATGAAATATCTACGAATCTCCTGGAGAACATGGCCCAGAGAGTTTCATGGTGTAAATCTCTGCAATTTTTGATGGCCACATAATGCCAATGCTCTCTAAACTTTTCCAACCTAAGAAAAAGAAATATTCCAAAGTTCTCATCTTAGTAACTAACTACAACATTGAAACACAAATTTGAAAAGATTGCTTTATAAAAAGAAAACCACAGACCAATCTAAATTATGAATGCCTACATAAAAGTCCTAAATAAAATATGAGCAGAGAGTCCAATACTATACAACAGTACATTACAAAATAATGCATCATGAGCATGTTGGGTTTATTCTAGGACTGCAAGGGGTGGTTCAATATTAAGACATCCATTAATATAATTCTAAGCAGAAAATTATTGTGATTATATTGACAGATATTTAAAGGACATTCAACAAATTAAGCACTCATTATTAAAAAACAAATTCCCTTACTTAATTGTGAGACATTGGTTGTGTTTCTGCTAAAATCAGAAACAAGACAAGGGTGTCCGATAACACTACTTTTATTAGATACTTTTATTAGAGGTTTTAGTCAAGGAAATCAGTAGAATGAGAAAACAAATGAACATTTATTTTGGAAAGGAAGTGGTAAAACCATCTCTACTTGCAGATGTTTTGCTCATGTACTTGAAAAATGCAAGAGACTTACCAAAAAGAAGAAATGATTGTCTGTCATTCTGTTAGTAAGTTCTTTATATTGAGAATGTGCGTTTCCTTAATCATCAGTCAGTGGTCTTCATTTTGTTCTGCAAAGACAAATAGAATAAGCCTGAATCTTATTTCACATGACAGTTTCTTAAGAATTTACAAAAAACCTTCATTCCCCAGAGTCTACTTTTCTTAAGGATGTCTGAATTTTTCAATCAGTCCTAAAATATAGTTTCGAGTCTTCTGCTCCTCTTCCTCCTTCTCTTTTTGTATGAACTCTATTTTGTAAAGATCCTTCTTAAAATCTCACCACCAGAATAAGATGAAATTCAGCAAGTAACTTTTCCTCAGCATGAACTAGAACCAACCAATTGCTTTACTGAATCTGTAGGGTGAACATATAATTTATTATTTAAAACATGACACTTCTAAGAGTGAAAGGGGGTGCTATCAATAATTATGCTAGGACAACAGCTATAAAATGAATCTGTCCTCCCCCATTAATCTGCATTCTGTTCTTCTGGTATTAAAATCCAAAATTTCATTATCTTCTCAGTTTATGAGGACGGGTGACCTTGAACAAGTTATTTCATTTATATAAGTCTCTGTTTTCTTATCTATAAAACTGAAGTAACTAAACCTTGAAGCACTGGAGAAATAATTAGAAACTGCATATAAGAAAATAAGTTTTTCAATTGCCTCATGTCAATGATTTTCGCTCATTTAACAAATATGTACCATATATGGGTCAACATATTATTAATAACAACAATAAAAATTGTCACCAAAGAGAGATAGGCACCTTGCATGCATTATCTCTAGTCCTCACAAGGAAACTGTAGAAGATATGCAGTAAAAGAAGTGAGGTTCAAAGATGCCAAATAAGCGCTCAGGGTACAACCACTAGCAGGGAGTGAGACTGAGCTCTGCCTAACATATTTCTTTTCTTTCTTTACTATGGGGTTACTCAAATATTCACAAAAAATAATAGCAAATAATATAATAAGCATAAAAGCACCTATCTATCAACTTTAATAAACCATAGTATCTTGTCATGTTTGTTTTGGTTACATATTTAAAGAGACAAACACACTATAGATACAAGTGCAATATAGTCATCCTCACCTTCCCCAGAAGTGACCACCATTCTTTCTTTGTTGTATACCTGTTCCAAAAATATCTGTCCAGTGTCATCGTGCTTTTGCGACATTATACGATGCTTTCCATTTCAACAATTCAAATTTTTTTCAACTTAATATTCTTTATATTCATCCAACATGATCGATGCAGCATGAATTTACTCATTTTTTTCTGTATTTTTCCACTTTCCTATTGATGAACACTTAAACCACTTCCAATTTTTAATAACTGCAAACAACAGTGAAGTAAACACCCATCTACATGACTCCTCACGTACATGGGTCAGAATCTCTACACTTTTCCTTGTGGTTCTGGGCTTGGGAGTGCAGACTTCCTTGCCAACCAGCTTCTCCTGAAGTTCTGCCAAGAGACACTGGCAAACCATGTGGAAGGTGGGAGGAGCGGGTAAGGGAAAGTCTCTCCCACTTTGAGGTGGAGTTTGCAGCAGACGACAGCAAGGATTCCAGTCTCAGACGTCCTTCCAGGACCCCAGCACCAAGAGCTCTTCTGGAAGCCTTTAGGAATCAGGGCACCAGCCCCGCCCCACCCCCAACCCCCACCATGTCAGAGGACCAGCCATGCCATAATTTCTACTGTAAATTTATAAGAAAACCTCTCATCTTGGATAGGGGTCATTCCAAATACACACAGATACATAGACACACATATACATGCATACACACTCATTCTTTTCTAGTTTCCTGTAGTTCTCACTGTTTCCATCTGGTGCTTATTAAGACACATAAATTACTTGATCAAGGATTCATTCGAGATGGAAAATTACAGGCTTCAATTTAAAAAGGCCTTAAAATTCAACACATCGATTTATGGAAATTTCCTTTTCATTGTCTGAGTCCTAATGAAATGCAAAAATGCATAACTTTATTTATTTATGTTCCTAATATTTCACACAACTTGAAAGTGCATCTGAATATTCAGAATATGTCAGGCACATTAATTAAAATGGTAAAGTACATTTTATGCATGCTAATATTTTAAAAGGACTTCACATCAGGAAATGTGTTTTATTAGCTTTGTAATGGAAAGAATTGGAATTAAATTATTATAAATAATGATTGCTGGGCCAAAGAATCCTATTTAATTTTCTTGAAAATTAGGCCAATAATGGAATATGAAGCCTAGAGATGAGTACATTTAAAGAAAAACTGAAAAATGTAAAGAATAATATTTTATAGTGGCTTTGTTATGGCATTTAACTATGGCATGAAGGTTCAAGTTTGTCTATGGGTGAGTGTCTATAGGACCCTTATATACTTACACATCAGTGGCAGAGGATAGTAGTACACAACCTAGGTTTAATGAGATGAATGTAGAAAATCAGTCATAAGACTTCAAAAGAATCTGAGGCTGCTGTGGGTTATTGGATCTTGAGAGGAGGACTAAAGATGTGTGAGCTATAAAGAAGAGGAATAGCAGAAGGCATCTCTGTTTCTGCTATTCTAGAGAAAATTGTTCTTTCAAACACTGGATCTTTAGACATCTAACAGAAACATATCTGTTCATAAACATGTAATCTGGTTGTGGCACTGAATGTCTTTGCTTCCTCTCTCATTCCCTAAAGAAACTTCATCAAGTTTGGATATTTAACCCCTTTAGAAGATATTGTTTGTTCGAATAAGTTGTTTGTTAATATGTAGGGCTTGGGTTATGGTGAATCGTGTATATGAAGGGATAGAGGGGTGAAAAAAACAGAAAGAGAAGTTTACTATGTGCTAATCCTTGTTAATCTCCCACTGATAGGAGATGATAGGACTGGGTGAAAAAATAACCCCCTACTTTATTTAGAGTCTTATAAAGATTTGTAAAGGAACATCCATTGATGACATCAAAATAAAGATGAAGAGGACTTGAAAAGGAATGACACAAATTAAAAATTTTCAGACCCTATCATTTTTACAAACACAAGCGCTCAAAGAACATTTGTTCAATGGTGAATCAAATGGAGGACCAATGGCAGGAAAAAAATAGAGGAGAAACTGTCCTGACTTGAATGTCCTGGATTCTAGTCCCAGCTCTGTCTTCAAATAACAGTGGGATTTTGCAAAAAGGCACATCTTCTCTCAGGTTCTGCTTTCCCAACCCGAAATGTAGGTAAGCTGAAAGAGATAGTAGTCTCTGAGGTTTCTCTATTCTGCCACTGTGACTCTGCGAGCACCCAGATTTTTCTTCATGGGTCTAGTCTCAGGACAAGATTCTGAACACAGGAAATTTAATGACCCTCACATATGCTGATTGGGAAAGGGCAAGTAACAGCCAAATAGGGAAATTTTAGCTGCAACAAGCTAGCTACTAAAGAACAGCCCAGAGGTAGTCACATTTTTATATCCATTTCATTGATCTCAATGATTTTTTAGGTAACTTCCAAATTTCCTTTGTTGCAAAGGTAGGGGAAGAAACAGAGATGGTTAATATTTTATTTAAAATACAAATCAGCCTAATGCAAGATGGCATTTGGCCTCTCCATTATTAGATACTCTTTCTTTCAGTAAAAACTCATGAAATTTTGGAAAAAATATTTCAGGGTTGATTTATTTCACATTAGATCATAATAATTCCTACTTAACATTTTAGGTGATTTAAAATGCATCCAAATGATGTGAGAAAATGAAGAAGAAATTGATGGTTTGGAAATGTTGATGCTGAAACACTTCCACTGAAATATTCTCTTCCGAAAATCTCTCTTGCACAGATTGCAAAGCAGTAGTTCATGAGAAGGAGTTATACTCAAATGGAGAGAACTTTAGGTTTAATAGGAAATCATCACTACCCTTTAATGCTTCAAATTAATTTATAAAATATGTTTTGAAATGCTTTTCATGCTCTTTAAATTTTATGGTAATTTCATTACTATAATCACTCTTTGCTCATTAACAATTGCAATTTCTTTTGAGTGATTAACAGTTCTATTTAAAAATTCTGGCAAACTTGAGAGCTTCGGAAAATATGCTAATAATGCACTGGTTATTACTCAACACAGTGGTGGAGAATATGGACAATGCCCATTGTACCCTCATAAAAGTGAGACATAAAACTGCCTAATAGATTTTTCCAGCTGGTGCAAGAGGGATTTCTAATGATACCTTATTATCTGAACTTGGCTGTCCATGATGGCTTAGCTAAACTTTGAAGAGATATCTGTGCAAGATGATTATTTTAAAATGTTTGCTATGGATTATTTCATATATATATATGTATATAAGTTAACAAAGTCTGAAGAACCCCATGTGCCCACCCCAATTATCAACATGGTTCTATTATTGCTTCATCAAGATGGTTTTTTGATACAGGACCCTTCACATTTGGATACTGATGAAGGGAAGAATATATAGAATTTTGAAGGGAGGGCAGAGCATGTATTTCAGACATGCTCAGGTAGAGAAAATCCATGTAGTGAGCATGACACAGAGAAGGGACTCAGCAGCCTAAGCCAAGAGACCTGGGCTCTTGTGCTAGGACAGTAATTTGACAGCTTGTGGCCTTAAATTATTCCCTTAACTTCTTTTCTTATCTATATAATGAAGGTACTATTAACGCCCCACAGACTTCAGAAAATGTTGTGAAAATAAATGAATTTCCATGGCAGTATGAGACTGTCTCAAAATAGGGCTAAGCAAACTGCATTATATTTATTTACTTATTGGTCTTCCCCATTAGAATGAAAGCTTCTTAAAATCAGGGATTTTATCTGACTCTTCTTTATATCCTAGCACAATACCAGAAGCAGTAGATTTTGTTAAATAGTTATTGAGTGAATACATGCATTAAATGGACTCCGTATAGCATGCTGTTGATATTTTAAAAGAATGCCAAATGATTACCCAAAATATAAATACCACCACTGAGATGTGGATGGTTGATGGTGAGCTAGGCTTACTCACTTACAAAATTAGTGAATCCAAAGTGAGGGTATGCAAACAATCATTTGGGTGCAGGAAGAAAATAATAGAACTTTTAAAAAAATCCAAATTTTAAAAAATGAAGTTTTGCTAACATTTAATATTCTTGTTGACTCTCCCATCTGCTGTCTGTATTTGAGAAGAACACATGTCCCATGATGTTCAGAAAGAGTGGTTTTTCCTGAAGAGGATGGTGTCTTCAAATGTCACATTTTCACCCTGGTGTAAACCATTAAATAGATTTATGGATCTTTTTATCTCATTTAATAAAAATTAGCTCTCTCCAAATGGGCAATTAACTTAAAAATAATTTTACAAAGAAACTGCACATTAAAAATAATTGCTAACAATGCAAACAAAAGCAAATAAAAATGGGAAGAGTTGCTCCTTCTCTTTTTCCTAAAATGAGCTTTATTGTTGGCAAAATTTTGAAATAAAAACAATATATCTAAACATTCTATAAAGAAGTTAAACAAAAATGTTTTAAAGTACCCAAAGCATCATTAAATACATAAATTTACTACACCCACTATCACTGTTTCTCACTGACATAAAACATTGATTTTAAAATACAATTAATCTCTATCACACCTTTTGAATTATATTTTTGTCAGTTTGAGACTATTGTGTACCCCAGGAAAAACTATGTTGTTTTGATTCATTCTGGTGGATGCAGACTTATTGTAGGTGGGATCTTTTGATTGGGTTCTTTCCATGGAGATGTGATCCCACTCATTCAAGGTGGGTCTTAATTAGTTTACCTAATTAAGGATAAAAAGCCAAGAAGATAAAAAACAGAGACATTTTGAAGAGAGCTCAGAGAAATGCTTAGAGAGAAAATGCCTAGAGACATTTTGGAGACAATCATTGAAACCAGATGTTTGGAGTTGCTAAGCTAAGAGATGAAGCCCAAAGTTTGCCCCAGAGAAGCTAAGTGAGAACCCAAAGATGCTTAAAGAGAAAGTCACTGGAATCAGAAGCTGAAAGCAGTGCAACCCAGGAGAAAAGGACCAGCAGAAGTCAGCAATGTGCCTCCCAGCTGACAGAGGTGTTCCAAATGCCATCAGCTTTTCTTCAGTGAAGGTGTCCTCGTGTTGATGCCTTAGTTTAGACACTTTTATGGTCTTAGAACTGTAAATTTGTAATCTAATAAATCCCCTTTATAAAAGCCAATCCGTTTCTGATATTTTGCATAATGGCAGCTTTAGCAAACTGGAACATATATATTTGTAAAGTACGTAATATCTTGCTACAGTATGTTTATTGTAATAGTAATACCAATATGATTTATATATATAAAGGCATGTTAGGAGAACATGCACAAAAGATCTTATTACTTATGGGGTTAAAAATTGTAGACCATTGAGAAAAAAATTATTTAACACTAATATTTATTTGTCCCATCCTATAAAATATGAGATTATTTTCCCATTATCTTAATCCTCAAAAATTTCTATAAATATTTTATTTTTAAAATATATAATGATTAGATAAATTATAAATTATAATAATGAAATTGACATTCATGACCCTACTGACCTAATAACTAGAAATTTACCCATAACATTTTAGCTACTGGTGTAATCCTCCCTAGTCTTCTACAGCTTGCCTTTTCATTTAAGATTATCTTCTATGATCGATTCATATATCGTGGATTTCTTATTTATTTGCAGTGTTGCATCATATGTGTGTGACTGCACCACAAGGAGTTGTTTCCATGTTTTTTTCTATTTTGCATGTCCAGCCTTACAGAATAATGCCAAAGGGTTTTCCAAATTGGTTACACCAATTTACACTCTTACTATTAAAGGGAGGTGTCTTAAATTGTGCTTATTGAGTAGTATCTTAGTTCCGCTAGGCTGCAATCACAAAAATACCACAAAATGGTTTTAGCTTAAATGATAGGAATTTACTGGTTCATAATTTCAGATGCTAGGGGCTTACCTCCTTCTGTGGATTCGTAGCCTTCTGACTGGGAGGCAATCTTTGGGTTCCTTGGCTTTTCCATCATACGACGATGTCCTCCCTTTTCTCTTCAGGGTTCCATGAGCTTTCAGCTCTGGCTTTCTCTCAGTCTGAGTTTCTTCTGCTTATTAAAGGACTCCAGTAATCTGGATCCTGGTTTGGCCTCATCTAGCTGGGCCACACTTTAACTAAAATAACGTCTTCAAGACACCCTGTTTACAATGGGCTCACACCCACAGGAATGTAGGTCAAGCTCAAGAACAGGTATAAATTGGGGTACATAATTCAACCTACCACAAGTAGTTTCTCACAGTGGTCTTAATTTCATTTCTCTCAATACTAATGCAGTTGAGCATCTTCTCATATTTCTTATGTAATTACCATAAAGTTTTTATAGTATCTTATTAATTTTTAACTTTCCACATTCAATTGCATTTTTTTCTTTTTTTAATCAACTGTATAAAAAATAAAAAAAATTTTAAAAATTTAAAAAAACATACAGTAAAAGAACATTTCCAACAGACCATAACAAGGGAGTAAAAAAAAGACAACTAACCTAAGATAACTACTTTACTTCCAACATGTTTGTACTCTACCCGAAGAAAGTAGCCTAATATAGCAACATTTCTGTGAACTTGTTCCTACCATACCCTTCAGAAATTAACAGACCATAGTCATTCCTGAGCATTCCCAGAATGTTAAATTTACCCACGATAGCTTATCTGTTCTTATTGGATTATCTTTGCCACTTCCTTAATTGCTCTCTATCGCTAGTTCCCCTACTTTCTACATTACAAACCATTTGTTTTACATTTTTCAAAGTTCACATTAGTGGTAGCATGTAATATTTCTCTTTTTCTGCCTGGCTTATTTCGCTCAGCATTATGTCTTCAAGGTTCATCCATGTTGTCATGTTTCACCAGATCGTTCCTTCTTACTGCCGCGTAGTATTCCATCGTGTGTATATACCACATTGGTTTATCCACTCATCTGTTGAAGGACATTTGGGTTGTTTCCATCTCTTGGCAATTGTGAATAATGCTGCCATGAACATTGGCGTGCAGATATCTGTTCATGTCACTGCTTTCTGATCTTCCAGGTATATACCAAGAAGTGCAATCGCTGAATTGAAAGGTAACTGTATATCTAGTTTTCTAAGGAACTGCCAGACTGACTTCCAGAGTGGCTGAACCATTATACAGTCCCACCAACAATGAATAAGAGTTCCAATTTCTCCACATCCCCTCCAGCATTTGTAGTTTCCTGTTTAATGGCAGCCATTCTAATTGGTGTGAGATATCTCATTGTGGTCTTAATTTGCATCTCTCTAATAGCTAGTGAAGCTAAACATTTTTTCATGTGTTTCTTGGCCATTTGTATTTCCTCTTCAGAGAACTGTCTTTTCAAATCTTTTGCCTATTTTATAATTGGGCTGTCTGTACTATTGTCATTGAGTTGTAGGATTTCTTTATATATGCAAGATATCAGTCTTTTGTCAGATACATGGTTTCCAAAAATTTTTTCCCATTGAGTTGGATGCCTCTTTACCTTTTTGACAAATTCCTTTGAGGTACAGAAACTTCTAAGCTTGAGGAGTTCCCATTTATCTATTTTTTCTTTTGTTGCTTGTGCTTTGGGTGTAAAGTCTAGGAAGTGGCCACCTAATACAAGGTCTTGAAGATGTTTCCCTACATTATCTTCTAAGAGTTTTATGGTACTTTCTCTTATATAGAGCTCTTTGATCCATTTTGAGTTAATTTTTGTGTAGGGTGTGAGGTAGGGGTCCTCTTTCATTCTTTTGGATAAGGATATCCAACTCTCCCAGCCCCATTTGTTGAAAAGACCATTATGACCCAGTTCAGTGACTTTGGGGGACTTATCAAAGATCAGTCAGCCATAGATCTGGGGGTCTATCTTCAAATTCTCAATTCAGTTCCATTGATCAATATGTCTATCTTTGTGCCAGTACCATGCTGTTTTGACAACTGTGGCTTTATAATAAGCTTCAAAGTCAGGGAGTGTAAGTCCTCCCACTTCATTTTTCTTTTTTAGAGTGTCTTTAGCAATTTGAAGCATCTTCCCTTTCCAAATAAGTTTGATTACTACCTTTTCCAAGTCTGCAAAGTAGGTTGTTGGAATTTTGATAGGGATTGCATTGAATCTGTAGATGAGTTTGGGTAGAATTGACATCTTAGTGACATTTAGCCTTCCTATCCATGAACATGGAATATTTTTCCATCTTTTAAGGTCCCCTCTATTTCTTTTAGTAGAGTCATGTAGTTTTCTTTGTATAGGTCTTTTACATCTTTGGTTAAGTTTATTCCTAGGTACTTGATTTTTTTAGTTGCTATTGAAAATGGTATCTTTTTCTTGAGTGTCTCTTCAGTTTGTTCATTTCTAGTATATAGAATCATTACAGACTTATATGCATTAATCTTGTATCCTGCTACTTTGCTAAATTTGTGTATTAGCTCTAGTAGCTGTATTGTTGATTTCTCAGGGTTTTCCAGATATATGATCATATCATCTGCAAACAATGACAGTTTTACTTCTTCCTTTCCAATCTGGATGCCTTTTATTTCTTTGTCTTGCCGGATTGCCCTGGCTAGCACTTCCAGCACAATGTTGAATAACAGTGGTGATAGCAGGCATCCTTGTCTTGTTCCTGATCTTAGAGGGAAGGCTTTCAGTCTCTCACCATTGAATACTATGCTGGCTGTGGGTTTTTCATATATGCTCTTTATCATATTGAGGAAGTTCCCTTCAATTCCTACCTTTTGAAATGTTTTTATCAAAAAGGGAAGTTGGATTTTGTCAAATGCTTTTTCAGCATCTATTGAGATGATCAATTGATTTTTCCCTTTTGATTTGTTAATGTGTTGTAATGCATTGATTGATTTTCTTATGTTGAACCATCCTTCCATGCCTGGAATGAACCCCACTTGGTCATGGTGTATGATTTTTTTAATGTGTCTTTGGATTCGATTTGCAAGTATTTTGTTGAGAATTTTTCCATCTATATTCATTATGGAGATTGGTAGTTTTCCTTTTTTGTAGCATCTTTGCCTGGTTTTGGTATTAGATTGGTGTTAGCTTCATAAAATGAGTTAGGTAGTGTTCCATTTTCTTCAATGTTTTGAAAGAGTTTAAGTAAGATTGGTGTCAGTTCTTTTTGGAAAGTTTGGTAGAATTCCCCTGTGAAGCCATCTGGCCCTGGGCATTTGTTTGTGGGAAGCTTTTTGATGACTGATTGGATCTCTTTGCTTGTTATTGGTTGGTTGAGGTCTTCTGTTTCTTCTCTGGTCAGTCTAGGTTGTTCATATGTTTCCAGGAAATTGTCCATTTCCTCTACACTATCCAGTTTGTTGCCATACAGTTGTTCATAGTATCCTCTTATAATTTTTTTAATTTCTTCGAGATCTGCAGTAATGTCACCTTTCTTATTCAGTATTTTGTTTATATGGGTCTTCTCTCTTTTTGATTTTGTCAGTCTAGCTAGGGGCTTGTCAATCTTGTTGATCTTCTCAAAGAACCAACTTTTGGTGTTATTTATCCTCTCTATTGTTTTTTTATTCTCTATGTCATTTATTTCTGCTTTAATCCTTGTTATTTCTTTTCTTGTACTTGGTTTAGGATTGGTTTGCTGTTCATTTTCTAGCTTCTGCAGTTGATCCATTAGTTCTTTGATTTTGGCTCTTTCTTCCTCTTTAATATAAGCATTTAGTACTATAAATTTCCCCCTCAGTACCACTTTTGCTGCATCCCATAGGTTTTGGTATGTTGTGTTCTCATTTTCATTCGTCTCTATATATTTAGCAATTTTTCTTGCTATTTCTTCTTTAACCCACTGATTATTTAGGAGTGTGCTGTTTAACCTCCAGGTATTTGTGAAATTTCTAAGTCTCTGATGGTTATTGACTTCTAATTGCATTCCATTGTGGTCAGAGAATGTGCTTTGAATAATTTCAATGCTTTT
This sequence comes from Choloepus didactylus, assembly GCF_015220235.1. Lineage (NCBI taxonomy): Eukaryota > Metazoa > Chordata > Mammalia > Pilosa > Megalonychidae > Choloepus > Choloepus didactylus. Next base: position 120,219,992 of record NC_051312.1, on the reverse strand, counting down.
TAATTTATTGAGCATTGTTTTATGTCCCAGCATATGATCTATTCTGGAAAAAGTTCCATGAGCACAAGAGAAGAATGTGTATCCTGGTGATTTGGGATGTAATGTTCTAGATATGTCTGTTAAATCCAATTCATTTATCAGATTGTTTAGGTTTTCAATTTCCTTATTGGTCTTCTGTCTGGTTGATCTATCTATAGGAGAGAGTGATGTGTTGAAGTCTTCCACAATTATTGTGGAACAATCAATTGCTTCCTTTAGTTTTGCCAGTGTTTCTCTCGTGTATTTTGTGGCACCTTGACTGGGTGCATAAACATTTATGATTGTTATTTCTTCTTGTTGAATTGCCCCCTTTATTAGTATGTAGTGGCCTTCTTTGTCTCTCCTAACATCCCTGCATTTAAAGTCTATTTTATCTGAGATTAATATTGCTACATCTGCTTTCTTTTGGCTGTAGCTTGCAAAAAAATATTTTTTTCCATCCTTTCACTTTCAATTTCTTTGTGTCCCTGTGTCTAAGATGAGTCTCTTGTATGCAACATTCTGTGAATCTATATCTTTTAAATGGGGAGTTTAATCCATTTACATTCAACACTATAACCATGAGGGCATTTCTTGAATCAGTCATCTTATCCTTTGGTTTATGTTTGTCATATATATTTTTTCCCTCTCTCCATTAATATCCTTTAATGTGCCCATACTGAATCTTTTTAGTACTGAACCTTTCTCCATGTCTCACTCTCCTTTCTTTGTTTCTCTGTCTGTAGGGCTCTCTTTAGTATCTCCAGTAGGGCAGGTCTCTTGTTAGCATATTCTGTCAGCATTTGTTTGTCTGTGAAAAATTTAACCTCTCCTTCAAATTTGAAGGAGAGCTTTGCTGGATAAAGTATTCTTGGTTGGAAATTTTTCTCTCTCAGAATTTTAAATACGTCATGCCACTGCCTTCTCGCCTCCATGGTGGCCGCTGAGTAGTCACTACTTAGTCTTGTGTTGTTTCCTTTGTATGTGGTGATTTGCTTTTCTCTTGCTGCTCTCAGAACTTGCTCCTTCTCTTCCATGTTTGACAGTGTGATCAGAATATGTCTCAGAGTGGGTTTATTTGAATTTATTCTATTGAGTTTGCTGGGCATTTACGATTTGTGTATTTATGGTGTTTAGAAGATTTGGGTAGTTTTCCCCAACAATTTCTTTGAATACTCTTCCTAGAACGTTACCCTCTCTTCCCCTTCTGGAACACCAGTGAGTCTTATATTTGGACATTTTATATTATCTATCATATCCCTGAGGTCCATTTCAATTTTTTTCCCCATTCTTTCTTTTATTATTTCATTTTCTGTTCTGTCATCTTCCAGGTCACTGATTCATTGCTCAACTTCCTCTAGTCTTGTACTATGAGTACGCAGAACCTTTTTAATTTGGTCAACCTTTTCTTTAATTTCCATAAGACTATCTATTTTTTTTTATTTACTCTTGCAATTTCTTCTTTATGCTCTTCTAGGGTCTTCTTGATGTCCTTTATATCCTGTTCCATGCTCTTCTTCATATCCTTTATATCCTGTGCCATGGTCTCATCATTCATCTTTAGTTCTTTGATTAATTGCTCCAGATACTGTGTCTCCTCTGATCTTCTGATTTGGGTGCTTGGGCTTGGGTTATCAATATTGTCTGTTTTTTTAATATGCTTTAAAATTTTCTGTTGTTTTTGGCCTCTTTGCATTTGCTTACATTGATAGGGTTCTTTTAGGATTTGTAGACCGATTAAAATCCTTATCTCTAATTTGTCAGATCTACAGCCTTGTGGAGTACACTTTCTCTAACTAACCAGCAGGTGGCGTCCACAAGCCACCTATTTCCCTCAAGCCAGTTCTCCCCCACTTTGTCTTTGTGGTGAGTGGGGGAGTGAGTCTTGTGGGGTCCAACTGGTGTACCAAGCTTGTGCGTGTAGTTGGTGTTGCCTATCCTGTGTATTTGGTGTGTGTCTGTGCGGTCAGGGAGGGGGGTGGCTCTAAGAATCAAATTTCCCTGGTGTTCCTGGATTTAAAGCTGCTGCAATAGTCTAATCCTTCAGTTCAGTACTGCCACAGTTTGTCTCTGCCACTGACCCACAAGTCCTTGGTATTGGTGTATGGCCGCTGGGACCTGCAAGTGGGTCCCTCTTCCAGGCTATGCACCCCCAGGTCCTCTGTTGAGGGATGACTGTGCTATGTCACAGGTGAGTGCCATCCCCCCAGGGCGGTTCTGGGCTGCAGGGCTGTGTCTCAATTGTATTTTTAAAATTTCCATTATGATTTTTGATTTGACCCAGCTGCTATTTAAATATATGTTTTTTTAAATGTGTAAACATGTCAGGGTCATTTTTTGGCTTCTTTTGGCTATTGATTTCTCATTTAATTTAATTGTGACTACAGGACATGGTCTTTATGATATGTATTCTTTAACGTGTTGAGAGTTGCTTTTGGTCTACTATATAGCCAATATTTATAAATGTTCAAGTTACATTTATGAGTTCTTGTAAAGTGTTATTGAATAACAAGTTCTTTCTGGGCCTGTTGTTAAGCTTTTACATTTTGGGCTAAAACATAATATATTTGTAAATAATTTTTCTGCTTGATCTATCAGTTAAAAAGAGAATTGCGCTACCTTACCCAACCACAATGATTACTCATTGACTTCCTACTATACTATCAAACTTGTCTTTTAGATACTTGAGGTTATTTTATTAAGTGCACACACATATTCCCAATAAAGTTAAATCTTTGCCTTAGATAATAATCCTGTTTATGTTTAATAATTTTTTGTGCCATCTGATATTATTATTGCAGTGCCAGCTTTCTTTTAGTTAATATTTGACTGGTTATATGCCCCTTTTTGTTTTTTAGCTTTCAACTTCGTTTGTAATTTAGTAAATATAATGTAGTTTTTAAAATCCATTCTAACACCTCCCTATACCTGGAAAATTAACTGCCATTTATATTTCTATGTATATGCAATTATATATATATATGTATTATACTTATGCATGTATACATATGTATAGTTTCTTTGTGATTTCTATTTTTCCTAGGCTGCATTTGCTCCTTACTAAGCTTTCTTCAAAATTTATTTTTCTGTTGTTGTTTTTCCATTTCTCTGGGTGTCTACTGCTTTGGAAATTGCGCACACCCTTAAAATTCCACTCATGGGGTGATGTCATCAACATGGCAATGTAAACAGCTACTTTCTCCTTTTATTATTAATCTTTTAAATTATGGCAGGGCAAAAGAGAGGCTAAGATTGCTTATAATTGTGCCTAAGAGTTTCCCCCTGAGTACTTCTTTGTTGCTCAGATATGGCCCTCTCTCTCTAGCTAACCCAACTTGGCAGGTGACTTCACTGCCCTCCCCGCTACGTGGGACCTGACTCCCAGGGGTGTAAATCTCCCTGGCAATGCAGGATATGACTCCCAGGGATGAATCTGGACCTGGCATCGTAGGATGGAGAACATCTTCTTGACCTAAAGGAGGAAGTGAAATGAAACAAAATGAAGTTTCAGTGGCTGAGAGATTCCAAATGGAGTCGAGAGGTCACTCTGGTGGACATTCTTATGCACTATATAGATAACACTTTTTAGGTTTTAACGCATTGGAATAGGTAGAAGTAAATACCTGAAACTATCAAACTGCAATCCAGTAGCCTTGACAATTGAAGACAATTGTATAACAGTGTAGCTTACAAGGGGTGACAGTGTGATTGTGAAAGCCTTGTCCCTTTATCCAGTGTATGGATGGATGAGTAGAAAAATGGGGACAAAAACTAAATGAAAAATAGGGTGGGAGGGCGGAATGATTTGGGTTTTCTTTTTTACTTTTTTTTCATTCTTATTTTTACTTTTTCTGGTATAAGGAAAATGTTTAGCAAAACAGATTGGGATGATAAATGCACAACTATATGATGATACTGTGAACAGCTGATTGTATACCACAGATGACTGTATGATATGTGAATATATCTCAATGAGACTGAATTTAATAAAAAAAAAAATTATGGCAGGGGGTTCTTCAGGATAAATACTGTACTAGGCAAGAACTTAGTTTACATCTACATTTTACCAATGAAGATACTGAGTCCTAGAGAGTTTAAAACAATGTGTCCAAGGTCACACAGGTGAAAAATGAAAGGATCAAATGTAGGTCTGACTCAGGAGCCCATGCACTTAACCACTAAGCATTTTGTATACTAATAAAACGCTCTGTCATTTACATGCACTAATTCATTTAAATCCTTAAAAAATACCATAAGTGTTACTATTCCAGTTACAGCTGCCAACATACAAAAAACCTCCAGGTTTATCTACAAATGTTTGAAGCCAATTATTTTACAACATAATAAATGCCAAAGTTCTAATAGTACCTATATATGGAGAGGTCTAAACCTAAAGGAATATTACTGTGCAACCAAAGGCCTGTTTTGGAAGAATTTGCATTTCTCAGGCATAAGATATAGTGCCAGTACCTTAATGTAATTTTTCAGTGTACGAATGATATCTAGTAAGCATTCCTTCGCTATTGTCGTAGATCCACTAGATCCATCATTCGTTAAAACTAGTTTTAAATGTAGTGAGCCTAGAGCAAGGGTTTAATGATAATACATTGAATTCATTAGGTAATGGAAAAAGACTTTGAGGTGATTTTTGACTAAAACTAAAAATCGATTGCTATGGCTTTCATCATTAAAACAGAGGACATTTAAAAACAAAAGTAAAAAAAAAAATCCTTTATTGTTCAGTTACTCCCATGTTCACATTTAATATGGAATTTTCATTTTCTTGGCACCAGGGACTATAAGCTTTCAGGATTTACTCTCATCACAGATCTTTTGCTGCCAATGTTGCATTTGATTATGACTCTTAACAGTTTTAGTCAAAGTTTGCATTTACACTTACTCCTTCAAGATCTTGTTTCAATGAGTGCAAATTTTCTTTACCAGATCATTAATTTCAACAGAAGTAGTGTGAATATTTGGAAGAGAAGAACTGGGATTTGGAGTTTTAAAAATTGAATAAAATTTTTTCTCTGTAAGAAGTTTCTGAAAGTATTGAGGTTACCTCTGGAAATGGCTATGGCTCACACCTCTTGAAAGCTAATAGTCATAATGGATTGTTCAGTGAATGAGAATTGTACAAATTTCAAACTAAGTCAACTCAGATCACACTAAAGAGAAAATCATGGAGATGATTTTCTAACTATTCCAAATTCAATGTTAGCCAAATACTAGAGACAAATTAGATAATATCTTTTTAAAACATCATTTAACAAAGGTTTTGAAGAAAAGGTTAAATTTTGTCACTACCAGGTACCGGATTAACTTTACTTTTTTTTAAAACTTATCCAGTAATGATTTTACTGTTTTAATTGGAAATAAAAACTACTGTGAAAACTGCTTACTTCAGAAATCAATTTTAATGGCAAATCTATAATTAAAGTTTGCTAGCCTAAAAAATATCATAAGTAATGATTAATACTGATTTTACTTGTAGAATAAATCAATAAGATACATAGCTATGATATCCAAGGCACTGCTCTAAGCACAAAATTGTCCAGTTAATTATTATTATCATTTACTCAAAAATGTCCTTGCCTAGAAACATTTTTAGCCAATAATGTTTACATTTTCCAGGGTTTCACAGTTTTGAAATGGTTTGTTTGGAGCTACCTAATAAAGAACCATTGTTTCCTACTGCTTGCTCTTACATTTTTCATTCCTTTCTCCAGTGTCTGATGAGAAAACATAAGAAATGCATACAAGAGCAAAAGAATATATTGGTGGATTTAGTCTCATAGTCATGCATTTACAAAAACAAAGCACAGAGATTTTTTTATTCTCAGGTGTAGGTTCAAAGCCTTTTTTATAGTATATATATATATATTATATAAAAGCTGCATGCTATGCCAGAATTGTGGGAAATAAAAAATAAAACTGTTAATAAGAAATTTTTAGTTTTTGAAGGAATTCCTTTTATAAAAAAATAAATGGAAATTTATTCCAGGAAAAAATTTGTCTAAAAACTAGTCAATATGAAAAGAACATCAAAGTGCTATCAATTTTTAGGCTTGAAAAATAACCTAGAAATCATCACACCTAGTTCTCTCAATTTATGATGATGACAACTCATCTCTTTCACACTATTTGTAAAACCAAAGGTTATAGAAACTTTTATAATACTCATCCTGTGGCATCAAAAAGCTTTTGCATCTTTGCATGCTTTAGTTTAAATTTGAAAGGTGTTTTTCCCATCATACTTACAAATACGTAAAGTGTGTGGTTTTGAAAAGAAAAGGGGATACAATAGCTACTGATATAATTTTGTTAGCACATCATAGATTTAAACACACATGCACAATACAGATTATATGATAGATAAACAGATAGAAATAGATAGATGCATTTCAACAATTTGAAAACACAAGATTATAAAAATAAACTCTAAATTGATAATTGTCTCTATGGGGACCTGGAAATGTGTTAGAAGTAAGCTCAACTATTTTAAGAAACTATGATGAACTGATAATATTTATAGAAGAAAAAATATTTTCTAACCATACAGTACAAAATATTGAGGGCTATTTCACACATCAATTTTATGGAATACAATTAAATATGTAAAGAATATAATTTGAATCTAATTTGTCAGATAGGCCCATCCCAGCCTTACTAAAATCCAGGTGCATACTATACAAAAACAATAGATACTGTTGTGGGTGTGTGATTATTTTATTATGCATGGGAAAGGATCCCTTGGGCTGATGCAGAATACTGACTATTCATTGTCTGACTAGTGAATTTGATAACAGCATAAAATAATTTGTTACGTATGGCATATAGAAAGAACAGTTCATAATATAGTGATTAAATGCTTGCTCAGCATAATCCATTTGACTCAATGAAAATACATTTTTTTATTATTTAACTATGTTTTTTATTTTAGTCTTTTTGCTTCTTGTAGTTTTGCGGCAAGATATTTTTTTACCTAATTGTAATAAATACAAGCATTTGGGGCTATAAAAATATATGCTTTATATGGTAGAAATATTGGCACACTTTAGAGTTCTTTTATAAATAGGGTGGTTGAAATTATGTTTAAGATATCAAGTAGTCAATTTTTAAAATAGCCTAAAATACTAAATCCCAAAGATAACTCTTACACAAAATCTATCCCCAGTGTCATATTTCTCCATTGTTCTCAGACCTGAGATGGTAAGGAAAAGTGTTATTTATTAATCCATTTAAATGCACCATGGAGTATCACTGGAGAATGAATCTCTGACTCCTTTCCCATAAACAACAACAAAAAAATCATAAGTCAGTAATGTAAAAGGAAAATAAACATGTAAATATAATATTTTGCATTTGCATAGCACTGAACAAGAATGATATAATTGTATTTTTATAGACAGGGAACATATTGGAGTCACCATTACCACCATTACAATATAGATGAATGATGGAAAGACTTGAGGAGTTTAATCAGTGGTGAGTGGAAGAACAGACTTCAAGCCAGGCCTTCTCTCCCTAAGTCTAGTAACTATACCATCAAACTACATATCCTATGAAATTACATCAAAAAGATTAAGGCCAGATCTAATACATCAAAATAATTGTGCCAGCATTATTTACCTAGTTATATCCTCCATCTTGACAAATGAGTCCATTTGTTGGATTTACCTCCACAGGAGAGTTAGAGCTTCACCTTTTCCTCAACACCTGATTTGGCTCCAGTACAAAGGAAGTGTATCAAGGAGTTGTTTCTGAGTCAATGACACTATTAAACCAAAGAGGAAGAGGTTGGAGCTTTGGTTGAGATGAGCAAAGTGGCCAAAATCTCTGACTTCCTAAAATAAGGTCCTCTTAGAAGAAGTTGGGACACAAGACCCGGGCAAGCTGTTTTGATAAAGCTGTTTATACTAAACCAGTTTAGTTTAGGGAAATTTCAAGTTTGGATTCAACACCTAAAGAGAATGGTTTACACCTATAACAATTAGCAAGAACACCTCCTTTTCACTCTGCAAATGCCCTAGTTTGTGTATTCAAAAATATCAAGACCCATGGGTGAGAACAGATACTATTAAAGAGCCTGTGTGAGCCTGGGTAAGGTTTCCTCTAATTGCTTTGGGTGTTTCTTGCCGTGGCCTCACAGGGAAACACACACACATCAAAATTTGGACTACTTTAGGGGATCCTCAGCATACTGTCAGAGTTCTCTGTCCATGCAGCTCTCTTCTCTTAACCATTGTGACCTGCTTTACAAAGCTCAGTCGAAAGGAAATGCCTTGGTCTCCCAATTCTCCCAGCTCCAGTTACTCAATTCAGGATGAAAACCAGGCACCAGCCAGTTTCCCTCTCGCAAAGCTGTGACCTGGAGACCTTTTCCAGGCAGGAACCTGGGCCAATCCTGGTTCATCTCCTTTGTTTCTCATCTCTCAATGATCTCTGTCCTTCATTGTCTGATGATCAATGTCTCAAAAACGGTTGCTTTACATATTTTCTGCTTTTTTAATTGTTTCAGGAGGGAAGGTAAATCCAGTCCCTATTACTCCATCATGAATGGAAACATAAGTCCTCATTCAGACTTTTTAACTTGACTTATCTTTACAAGCAAACAGCTCAACACTTCTCCTTAAACCCATCAGTTTTTCAACAAAGATTTATCAAGAATTTCTTTTGTGTCAAGTGCTGGTAAACAACAATGTGAAATGCACAGCACTTTGCCTTAAGGAACTCAGAGATTACTGTGTGCAACAGAAACACAAAAAGCTCCTGATGCTATGTGCAAATGCTCCAAAACAAGCTTGTCCAAAATACTATAGGAACATAGTATATGTTACCCCCACTAGAAGGTAAATTGTTGAGGGCTTACTTATTTTTTTTCCAGGATTAATTTAATTTTAAAAACAAGTATCAGCTATTTAGTCATTCTTCTCAACTTAACTGGACAGCATATGTGTAGTATAACTGTCAGGTAAAAACATATATCTTTACAACTTGGTGGTCCCAAGTTTAAAAAAACAACCATTTCACAGAAAGGAAAGAAATAATATGAAACAGCTCAAGAAATACACCAATGAGCAAAAATATATGGGGAAAGAGAAACACATAAAATAAAGTTTTTGCTTAACTGAAGAAACTGAGAGACTGGTCTACATAGGAAAATGTGTGTCCTGGAAAGTTAGGTATGATGATTTTAGAGTAGGAATCTAATGACTTGAATCTCTCCCTTATTTCCTGAATAAACACATCTTGCAGTATTATACTGCATGGCTCAAACACCTAACCAACGTGGCTCTGTCATTATCCACTGTAACCTGAAATGGGTCTGGAAAACTTGGAAATATAGCATAAGAAGAAAAATGACCACACAACTACACTCTCCTTTCTTTGTCTACTTCAGAACTGGGTTTGATTCTAGAAAATTCCTGAAGAAAATTTAAATAAGCTTGTGGCTTTGCTGAATCAAGTCCCCCAGTTAATATTTAGAAAACACCCACAGTCTGGGCTAATAGCATTGTTGATGGTAACTACAGAGGGATAGCTGAACAAAGACTGTGTCTCAAAACCAGTGTTAATCAATCTCAAGGTTGAGAGGAATAAAAGGGGAGTTTGAAATCACAAACACAGACATAACTAGGATCCTTGTCCTTCTGGATCCATACTTCCTTCAGGGTCTTCATGGTTATAAATTTTCTCTGCCCTCTGCCACACTCGCATGATATTGTCTTCTAATACAGAAAAAATCACCCAAGGGTCATTGGGATTCCAGGAGAAATCAGACATTTCTGCATCTTCTGGAGATTTTTCCACTCCAATTTTACTTAAATCCCAGCCATTCAGCCTACAATCAGTGCCACTGGAAGTCAAAATAGTTTCATTGTGAGGTGACCACTGAGCCCGGAATATTTCTTCATTAGGTGATTCAAAGGAATGCAACTTGAGTTTTAAATTTCTCAGATCCCATAAGGCAACCGTCTTGTCAGCTGATCATCTGGCAAAAATGAACTCACTATAAGGACTGAAAGAGAGGCAGTTCACTTCAGCAGTGTGAGCATCAACTGAGTGGCTTATTGTTTGAACAAGTATTTCTGATCATAAGCTTCTGATCACCAGCAACTGACCCAAACAGAGACTCATGGAGTAGGTGCCAGGAAGCATCTTCTACTACAGCTGTGTAGAAAACACAGCTGTGTGCCCTGTAAGGATGGTCTTCACATCCACCACTTTTCCTTCCCTTGGAGCAGCACTGATAACCCATAAGCAGATGGTATGGTCATCTGAAGCACTAAGTAAGTGCCCACTGAGATTTGGGTTCCAAGAAAGTCCATAACTTTCCTTCTGATGTCCACAGAGACACAAGTCTATGTTGCACTCTCCAGAAGGTTCTGGTTTAGAAGGGTGTTTTTGTAGTCAAAAATATGAACATCACTGGATGGAGTCTTCCTTGCAATAATGTAAGGGTTCTGGGGCATATAATGGGTCCTGCTCACATCTCCTTTGTGGTTGATCTTGATTTCTATTTCAATTTTTCCACTAACTGACAACAAACCTCCAAAGTCTTTCTCACTGTTGTAGTGATGCATCAAACTGAGCATCATCATTAGGGAGCTGCACACTGGCTATTGCAAGGTGGTTTTGTTCATCTGACACACATGTCCCCAGGATAGGTCGATGAATGCTGAAACCTTTTCCTTTTGGTCTGATTACATCTGGAAGCCGCTGTGCAGTGAGGCTGGGCCACTCCTGAGCATGGGTCATCACCAAATCATAAAGAAAAGGAGGGTTCTTTTTCCATATTTTGTACTCCTTGTTGATTACACATTCTTCCACTGAGTCAACAAAGGATGCTTCCTTGTTGGCCATGGCAGACAAGTGAGGGGAGGGGTGCAGGGATTCCCGGAGTTGAGCGATGCAAGAGGGGCGGGGAGACTGGGCTTACTTGTTTTTATATCCGGGCATTTAAAAGTGATGGTTACACACTAGTTAACAAATGTCTGAGCACTTAACAAATACGAAGGTTACCACTGTGAAAAATCTTGATTTGGCTGACTCCAGTTTACAATTTTGTATAAACTAAACTTTGTAACCATGTCCTTGTTGAGATTAGAAGCAATAACAATGTATTTGATAACAAAATATTTTATATCCTCATCTATTTTCTTTCTTAGGACTAGAATTTTTAGATTTACTTTTTCAATGCTTTGGAAGCTTTTCAAACCTTTATAAACTATATTTGGCAACTCAACTGAGAGGTACACTGAGTAGTGACATTGTGGTCCTATTGACAGTTGGAGGTTTTCTTTCCTCTATTCCACCCCCCTCCATTTTTCTTTGGAAGTAGAAACTTTGCCTCAGTATCTTTTGTAACATCCCCACCTACCACAGCATTCCCTAGAGGAATGTAACTCCCACAGCTAAGATGAATACTTATAAATAGCAACACTGAAGCAGGCAGTCATTTTTTTGAAATAGGCTTTTAAAAGGTTTTGATAAACCTCTCTCTCTCTCTCTCTGGCCTAGCTTTCTCTTCCTTTCCCTCTGACTTATTTTTGGTTGGGCACTCAGCTTGGGAGACACACTGGGACATATTTTCCCAAGAACAAAAGAATGGTTTTCCCCTACAGGATCTCTGGGATGCAATACTTGAGGGCAGGAGGAATCATAATCATCCTCATTACACTTGACCGAGAGTGCTCACTTATTATGTTCCATGAATGTGATAAGCATTGTGCATGCATTATTGCATTTAATTCCCATGACAACCCTATGAAGTTGGTATAATTATTATTTTCTGCATTTTAAAGATGGAAAAATTTAGGGTTCAAGTGGTTAATTAATTTACTAAAGTCAAACAACAAATACAAAATAGAAGTGGAATTCAAACATGCCTTCTTGGCTTCAAAGCCAAGTCCTTAATCACTACACTACACTGGTTCCCTTCTAGGTCATTGAATCAGGTCATAATATTAAGAATGGAACCTGAAATTCATGGAATAAACTGTTTTCAAACAAAGTTAGGTTATTTGGCTATCTATTTCATGGCAATGTTCCTCAGGAATCTAAGTCCGGATGATGGTCACAGAAAGGCAGTTTGGCATTGCCATCTGACATGCTTTCCTCTTTCCTCCTGTGTTCCTTATAGTGCTAAGATCCTTAGAACTTTCTTAAGAGGACTTTATTCATGAATACCATGAAGAGAAAAGAGGAAAACCAACAGAAATGGTTCTAGGCTGGTGAATCTAACAAAGTCCCTGGAAACTGCAACAATCTAGCCTACTTACAAGGTAGGACCAGTCTACTGGTGTGATGCATTCAATTACAAACAGATTGCAACCCCAAATGGTATATGTATGCATGTATGTATGTGTATATATATGTATTTACTATTATACTTAATGAACCTCCAACTTTGTAAGACAACAGATAATGCATGTTTGTTGTCTTTACATTTACTATGAAAATAAAAGTATAATTTTTAGCATCCAGAGAATTCATTAAAACCACTTGCACCTTAACCTATATTATTGCCAAAGAAAAGAAATATCTATCAATGCTGCTCACATAATAAGTAGAATTTTCAATAATGTTGCTAGTGTTGAGTTGCTGAAATATCAAAGCGTTTATTCCATTTGAGAGCCTCACTTATAGGGCTGCCCCAAGGCATATTGCACAATTTTATCACTAATTATAAATCATCCCCTCTTGGTATTTTGAGGAGAATTTGAATGGTTTTCTTCAAGACTACTAAGTCCTTTTTCAGTTATCACCCTTTATTTTTCACTATGCAGTTAGATCTCATTTATACAAATCACATACATAAAAGCATTACTCTAGCTCTCTAGGACATGCTTACATTGAATGTATTGGATATATTTTTCCTGCCCACCTGTCATAAGGTCATCTGCAATATATGAACAACAGGACTCTAAGTATCAGAATGTTTACACTAAAAGTATATAATCAAAGCAAATCAAATTGGTGGAATATACTTTGGACCTGGGATCTAGTACCATTAAGGGACCTGAGTTCAAGGACTGGCTTTGCTGTTTATTGAATTGTAATTACAAGTCTGTCAACTTTCCTCATGAGGAATCCTAAAGGAATAGATTGTCTCTATAAGTACTTTCCAACACTGATATTCTGGAATTCTGAATATTTGGAGCTCATATAATTGAGGTCTGCTTATTAGATATATTCTAAATTTATATTTTGTGGCAGGGTTTTCCCAAAAATATTGTATTTTTAGTAAACAGGACTATAACTGTGAAATCCTACGGAAGTAAGATTTTTTTAACCAAACACTTTTAGAACTATATCACAGTAGATTAACAATCCTCATGGGCAGAACAACAGTAATTGGGTTGGCACATGCACTTCCAGGTGGCAACTAATCCTGCCCTGACATTACTGAGCAAAGTAATTGAGAAACCTCTCAATTTGCACAGAAACCACATTCATGTATATGAAGCACTAGAAAATGAAAAGTTTTTAAATTAAACTTGGCATGTATGATCTCACAGCTGTTCTTTTTCATTTCTTATGAATTACCTTGATTTTGAAACCAAGAGGATAAGGATCTATAATATAATTTCAGAAGGAAGATTCTATTTGGCTACAAATAGAGGAATTACTAGCTTGATCAGATTAAAAGAAAACTTCCCTAAAACTCAGCCTAAGGAGCAAGTAAAAACCTCTGGCGGTGTGGGGTGGGGAGGGTGATTTAATTTGTTTAGGTCATTTTTAATGGAGTGAAATATTTTCATATATCAAAATAATAGAACATAAATCATGAACACACTGTAGAAAAAAACAAAAGACAAGTGAGAAATTTTCAAAAATTATTAAGAATCTCAGAGATGTTGTGGGTTTTGCAGTGGTTTGAAGGAGGTTGAATCAGGCCGTAGCTAAGCAAACACATGCTTTTTGATTAGCATCTGAGCTGAGTAGTGGGGACTGATTAGCAGAAGTGGCCAGGGCAGATCAAAGATAAACATTCAGGAGTCCCCAGGTGAACAGAAACCTGGGGGGCAGCACAGAGTCACTGCTCTGAGATAGTTGTATGAAATCCTCCCTCTCTTAAAAAAAAAGGTTATAGAAAGTTAATTAATCTCATTTCAGTTGAGGGAGCAAGGAAACCAAAGGAACCGTATGAACAGCTTGCATTGACGATGCCAATATCTGTATTCCTACAATATTGTCAGTAATATGTCGATTAAAAGATAAGTCCCGAATGCAACTGTGAAATGGGGAGTAAAAACAATACCAGCTGTTATATGATTGCATCTAGCATAAGGCCTATTATATGGGTAATCAGATATTTATTGAATTAACCATGTATACATGTACAAAGAAAAAGGAATGAAAAGATGTACATAAATAAAACTAGCTGTGTTGTGGTAATGGGTATAAAGATTTTTATTTCTTCTTTTTTGCTTTTCTGTAGTTCCCAAATTTTCAAACTTGCTATAGCAAGAACTTGCAAAAGAAAAAAATACTTTGTATTTCAAAATATAAGATAACTTAATGAAATGGACCAATTCCATGAAAGACACAATCTATCAAAATACATTTGAGCTGATTTTCCAACTAAAGAAGAAAATGAAGATGCAAAAGAATTTTCAAGGAGGAATTCCAAGAATAAAATGAGGAAGTAAGATATTTGTGAGTTCTCTTCAGGATCTGATACATCTCAAATAACCTGATTTTTTTAGCTGAATTGTTGAATCTGAAAATTCATGCTTCATAATACTGGTGACTTATTGAAGACACACTATGTGTCCATAACTAGACCAAGCACTTGACATTATTAATACACTTTATCATTTTATGTACTGGAATATAGGAACTGGTATCCTGGTTTAAGGTGTGATTTTCTAAGCTCTAAGAGTATGTGATTTACCCATGGCTGCCCAGCTAATAACTTGTGTTGTCAACGTTTAAGCATATGCTTCTGACACTTACTTTTCAAGGAGACAGTAATGTTTTATCTGATCCAGACTAGCTTTTTTGTTATAGAGATGTCAAGTTGAAGTTTCAATAATTTCTCAAATCTTTGTCGTTTATTCTGAGCAATATCTGCACATGAGGTCCAAATAAGATTTTCTTTTGCAATTCAGAAATTTGTATGAGCAGATTATTAGAGGCCACAAGCAGTTTTACTCTGGGTTCTAAGTTGCATACTTTAAAGTTTCTCAGGGGTATTTAACTGCAAAGACTTCCAGCATAGATACCACTCTGGTCTAATGAAATACTGGTGCTACTCTTTTTAAAGTCCTTTGCAGCATCGCTGTGACTCTGAATTCAATTCCTTAATGCTTTTACAATCAAAGTTGTTATTTTCTTTTATATTTTCTGTTGTGTCAGTGTATTGGATTTTTGAAGTACTACTTTATCAATCGTATTTTCCTGAGATGTTTGAAATTTTGTTCATTTAAAGTTGTTCTTAGAGAAATGTCTTTAAAAGTCACTACAAGTCATCAATAAAAAGTCTGTTAACAATTCATTTCCCAAACTCCAGTAGTTGGCAGAATCCATGTCATTCATAAGAGACATTACCAAATATAGACTTGTTTTTTTTTTTAACACTACAGAGAAAACATTATCTCTATTTTCCCTGCGGGGCTAGGAACATGAGTTTCAGAGTTAGACAAAGCAGGGTTCAAATCTCATTTTTGTACCTTACAAACCAAGTGAATTAGACAAGTTTCCATATTTGCAGACCAAGGGCAATAGCACTGTCTAATTTATTGACCATTTTAAGCATTAATTGAGTTAGTAGTTTAAAGTGGTTAGCACACGGCCCAAAGCCTATGGTCGGTAAACAGTCACTATCATTGTCCTTATCATTGTCATTATTGTTATTAACTTCCCTGAAAGATTAAGATTTTATGTATATTATCTTCACATGAAATAGTACTAAATAAAAGTTTAAGAGTAAAATTGCTGTGCTCCTAATCTCCCTCTACTTTTATACCATCCTTCCACCTCCAGATGCCAATGAATTCGTTATACTTCTGCCTCACTGGGCCTGGAATATCATTTGTATTTGAGACACCAAGTTTATTTCGAATCCTGAGGAGATGATGATTCTCCTGGTGGGGAAAAAGGATGGAGGAAGAGGGCTCCCTGCTACTCTTTCAGGTGGACAAAGTTCACCCTCCCAACCCCCCACCCCACCATGGTGTCAAAGTTTCAGGTAAAGCTGGTAGACCAATTAGCCTAATTGTGGGCAAATAACTATGTATAAAAAGAATTGCAAAAGGGGCAACATTAAATTCAAACACTGGCTACACCAAAGTAATAAGAACAGGCAAGACATGAAAGAGAGGGGGAAAGTGCAAAGAACTGCCTCAAACAAGTCAGGAAAAAATAAAAAGACACATTGGAATAGAGCGAAGAGAATTTAGAACTATTCCTTGGATTCAAGAGAGAGTGTATAATGTAATTCAATTTATATGAATCAACTGAAGCTTTCAGTTTGCAAGTGTATTTATAGGATTTGAGCAAGGACAGAAAAGCTCTAAAGGTAGTAAAATAATAATAGGAGTAAGTAAAATAAAAATTGAGCACTGGAGGAAATTTACATATATATGTATGCGTGTGTATAGATATATTTTTATGTGTGTGTATATACATTTACACATAAATATATATATTGTCTCAGCTATTGTTTACCATAGGTAGATAATTGACTTTATTTTTCTAGCTTTTGAAGGAAGAAAATGAGCTTCATAGAAATTAAAGATATTGCCTAGCCACCCAGGTGTAAAGGTGAGAATCAGTATCTCTCTGGCTCTAAACCATCATCTTTACACTAGACGGTAACTGAACAATGAGGAAGCAGATCGAGTATAGAAGAGCTCTGAAACAGTCCTAAGAGGGATAAAGAAAAGGACAAAAATTTAGTCTACAGGGCCAAAGACAGGACTGACACTGCTCCTATAATCAGAAGCCAGTACCTGATTACCAGTTCCCCAAATAAAAAGGATTAACAGGCAAATAAGTGGTTTTCCACCTTACCAGACCTTACACCCCTTTATCATAACAAATATTTCATATAACCACTTTTAATGTCCTGAAATAAAAATTTTAGACAACATAATCTAACTACTCACTTATCTTTTTTTAAAAATTAGTGTTATACTATAACTGTAACCTAAAGGAGAAATAAAATAAAAGCAATTGTGGAATAAAATAATGTGCATTTCACTGTGTACATGATCAGGCATGAACACCCTAGAATAAATGATGGAATAGTCTGATTCTTGCACCTATCTGTAGAATCACTGTGAATGTGGACAGTTACAAACACAGAGTGATACAGATGTGCCATATTGACAGCTTAAATGTTGTAAGCTGCTTTGCTACCCATGAACAATTCTTGGCAAAACTACAAACTCCTCCATAAAAGAATGCTCTTTCTTCAATTTTTATGGTGTTTGCATTCTTGAAAACTTAGTGTATATTCAAATCATGCAACAAAACCATTGTGAGCTTATATGTAAAATGGAGTTTGGTTTTAAGCTCAGATAATAATGAACATGTTTTTAACCTTCATATATATCTGCAGGACATTCAAAATTGAGCAGAATACATGGAAATTCTTTGCTGTTTGGAATTGTCCCAAGAATTGTAGGAAGTCTTGAACCCTTGACAAACACCCACCATCACCACTGAATGCCAGATATACCCTTTGTAATAATTGAAACAATCAAAAAGTCACCCAAATATCCCCAAAACACCAACTAGGGGTTAGAGCAGCTCATAGAGAACCATAAATTAAAACTTTACTAGTAATTTTATAATATATTTTAAATTAACTCAATTCAGATGCTCAATAAATAAGACTATAAATTAATCCATAATGATCATAGATGTCTAGCACAATGCCTGGTACAAAATAGATAGTAAATACAGAGTGTCTGTTTTAATGATGAATTGTTCAGATTATCACAGATAATTGTAATTATTTGACTCATGAAAATATCTTAATGTAAATTTAAAAATAAGGAACCCTAGTTTATTTGTCTTTGCCTGGGAAGGGATCCCTCTACGTGGGTAACTTGGCAGAAACTGAGAGCCCCTGAATGAATCTACCTGTGTGACCATTCTACCCAGAAGAAAGGAAAAGGGTGTGGAGAGAATATTGCTACCTGCTTGTCATCTTGGGTAAAGTAAAGTGATAAATATCTTGTAATTGTATAATTCACAATATTTCTCATGAGTGTTTAAACCATGTAGGTTTGTTTAAAAATTGCCACTTTGAAGACACCCCTCCCTAGTTTTCTTTATCTATGCTACTTAGCTCACCCCTATGTTTGGATATCCTACAACCACCTTCTAGCTGAGAGTCTTTTGTAGTTCCAAATCTCATGAGAAACTTGTTGCAAGCTTTCCAACCTCTACTCTGTAGTTACTTTGGGGTCATTAGGCAACCTCTGTTTATACTTTCTGAAAGGAGAATTTCATTTTATTCTTGTTTCATAAAGCAACTCATATAGCCTTTAGATAATTTGATTAGCCTAGTATAGTATTTTATTTATCACTAATTGAGACAAAAATGGGCTTTTGAGTTATACAGTCCCAAATTCAAATCTCAGCTCTGCAGTTCACAATCCCATGATCTTGGGCAAGTTGCTTTACTTTCCTGAACCTAAGTTTCCTCATCTTAAAAATTACAATAACGCCAACAATTCCACAGAATTTTTGTGACTATAAATAAAATAGTACCTGATTCAGTTATTAGTATGATGCCTATCACATGGTAATAGCTCAATAAATTATGGCTATTACTATTACTTGATCTTTCATTAACCATTGCAGCTATTAACAATAAACTACTGAAAATATTTTTGGTTAGCATGTAGAATTGACCTAGATAGAATGTTTGGACAGGCCTGCTGGGCCAGCATGAAGCAAGGGATACTTGAAGCATTGTAGAGTGATCATTAATTTAGGTTAAGAGGTTCCATAGATCAACTTTATTTATATCCCTTAAAATTTTTTAAAACCAGAATTGGTTGATATAACTTTCCATAACTATTTCTCCTTCAAAAAGAAAAAAATAATTTTGTAATGCAGCTGCTGTTTTTATTTTTCTCATGATTATTTCTTAAATTCAAATGGTTTGACAGGGGATTATAGCACATTTTAAAGCAATTGGTTATTCCCAGAAATGGGAGAGGTGGATGTGTGAACTATGTGTGAATGGATCTATGAACCATGGATTTGCTTACAGGCTCAGGAAATACCTAATAATACTTAAATTGTTAAAGCCTTCAAAATAATTTGGTAAAAATGTGCTATCAAATTTGTTGTTTCGTTTTAAAATTGGCTTTAGGATGAAACCAGAGACTTTATTTCTTCTTTTCCCATTCCTATGTAGATAGATATTTTTTCCATTCAGTTTAACTATCCATTATAATTTTCATTTTACATCTCCATAGAAAAATAATCAATAGAAATAATAAGAAAATATGTCAGGTATAAAAATACATGGCTAAACCAGAATTAAATGAAGAAATGACTCAATTAGTCATGTCTGACTAGATCAAATTGAATTTTAAAAAAATGTATTCCAATAGAATAAGCAGAACATGAAAAAAATAATTTCTGTGGCAATTCAGGATATTACAATTTTAAAAGAGAAAAATAAGCACCATAGGGTAACTCTAATTTCCGAATAATTCATTTTTATTGTTATTTTAAGTTATGTAAAAATTAAAACAATCTATGATGGGAAAGTAACAACATTTTAGTTAAATAAGTCATATGGAAAATACTTTCTCACAAATACCAGAAACGAAATTCTTCCTATTTCTTTTCAAGTATAAGTGAAGGGCATCCGGCATGCGAGGTTGAGAGATCAAGCTTCAGGGTCTTCAGAGAATCAGTCAAAGGTGCAGGACAGAAGGAGGAACTGAGCACTGCTTTTGCCTCCTGGAGGTTCTTATAAAATAGAGGCACATGCGCCCAGAACTAGTTCCCCATTCAGCAAACTATAAAGAGCAAATTTTCAGTTAACTTTCATTCTTGTCACACATTGTTTTACTGAAGGCACAGATATGAAGACAATGTGAGTGGTTATTCTGTCCCACAGCAGCAGAAATTTATATTTTACCTCTTTTCCTTGCATAATGCAACATTATTTGTACATTTTACATGAACCCAGTAGACAAATCAGTTGTATATTATCAATAAAAGAACCAAATCCCACAATGCCATGTTTTTCTTGGGCTAAGGCATGAAATAAGATAATATGCAGAATTGTAAAGATTACTAAAGCTTCACAATAAGGCAGTCAACCAACCCATGTGGTGGCTCTGTTGCCCAACCTTTGAAAACAGGAAAAAAAAATTACGAAATGCACAAAAGAGGTGAAATGGGTTGAAATAAAGATAATTGAGTATATTTAGTTAGCTGATAATATTATAAAAAATAAAATTAAAATAATTTAGCAAATTATTATTTATTATTATAGCAAAATGTATGATTATTTTGGCATTGTTTTATCCATACTTTCCCAGCCTTACTGAATCAATGACAAAACTAAAATGTCTAAATTTCTTTGAGTCTATTTGCAGAAGAGCTAATGTGTTTCTTAAGTTGCTTTATTAACATCTCCATAATTTCCTAAAGGGACTCAAAAGAAGAAACACAAACACAACACACAAAAGAAATATTTTAAGCTGAGTGAGGCACATGGAATCCAAGAATGATATAAAAGCCAGGATTTAGTTAAAAACATCACATTTACACCAAATATGGGCATTGGCTTTTCAGGTAACTGAGAAAAATTGTAGCTTTTCACTGTGTTTTATCTTTTCATACTTGTGCTGTTAAGAAAGATATATTTTGTACATCTGATTCTTAGAGCTGTAAAGAAATCGTAACATTACACAAAAAAACAAACTCTTTCATTTAGAAGAGCAGTATTTCTCTTACACTATCACTTCAAACATACAAGACACACAAAGAAACTCTGGTTATTGCTCTGCTTCTAGAACTTGGAGCCAGGAGCCTACTGTTTCTGCCTTTACTTCCAACTAACTGCAAAGTCCAGGAGAACTCAGTTAATGGATCTGGGCCTCGGTGCTTCCCATGGAGGAGGCAGAGTTTTTAAAATAGCCTTTAAAAAAACATAGACAAACTCTTCTTTTCTTGCACTTTTTAACTATGTTATTTTTTTTCTCAAGAATTTTGGAAATGTAGAGAGAATTCCCCAGAATTGATCACACTATGAACTATCTGTAATCATTCTAGGTATACTAAATCAGTAATAAACTAAGATTTTCTCTAGTTTAAGATTCTTTCCTTCTCACTAAGGGAAATAGATTACAGAGAAACAAGTAATCCCAGGAGGTTAGTGTTGGGGAATTGTATGTAGATAATAAAGTAGCAGTGTCTGTTTATTCAATGCATTGTATAAATTGAGTAATGTTTAAAAAAAAAATCATCCTGCAGTCATCAAAGGCTTTAAACAATAGAAATAAAATTAGATTCCTGAAAGATGTGAAGAAAATTTGGAGGATGGATGAGAATGGGGAGATAGACAGAAGGAACAATGCCAATTAATGATCTAAGCATTAGATGAAGTAGAAACTAGAAAAATAAGAAAGGAGGGTCATATGGATGAGAGACTCCCAATTTTTAACAGACACATGGCAAAGTAATAATTATACTTCCTGTAAAAGAATCAAGCTTGAGATTTGGTTCTTCCCATTTATCATAAAAGATGATCTAAGTCACAGTGTCTTCACAACGCATCTCCCTGTCATATCATAAAGAAGTGTTCCTGGAGACTTTTATCACAACCTGGTTCTGAATCTGGCTGGGCTTTGCCATCATTCCTTCAAGAAATCTAAGGAGGAGGAAAGACAAATTATCTATCACTTTCTTTAAAACACAGTAGTGGACTCAAGTTGTTGTCACTTGCCATCACATTTATTCATACTGAATAAGCCTCTCCAGTTTGTCCCTCTCCAGTTTGTCTCCAGTTTGTCTCTCTCCCTATTTTATTGCCCATATCATCTGGAGTGCCATCATTTCCACATCTCCAGCGATGATATTGGACAGGTCCTAAGAAAATGACCATTTGAGAATTTTCATCTGGAATCTTAACTTCTTTCTTCAGCCCCTGATACAGCCTTACTACACTAATCATTCAAAGTCTGCAGAAGGTAGGATTCTCAGTGCCGTGGAGCCTCAATAAGAAACCCGATAATGCCTTTTGGTCACAATCTAACCTTTCTTTCCATCCCGGACTATTCCAGCTTACTCTGAATCTGTCATATAGAGACTCAATGATCACCATAGCTTTTTTTTTTTAGTTTAAAATAACTTCTTTCCCAAACTTTTAAGTTCATTGTGTAATATAGAAAATTGAAAAACACAAGAAGCAACAAACACAAAAGTCATCCAGAATCTCAAGCAGTTTACAGTTTAACATATCCTTCTTGGTCCTGTATGTGTACACACACAACAGACCATAAATTTTCATGTGATTGATATCACTCAGAGTGTATCATGCTTTGAACTTGATAGAGTGAGCCTTCAGGGTGAGGATGCCCAGTCCTTCAAAAGATGCTCCAAAAACATTTGTCCACAGAAATGAATTCGAAACAGGACTTATCCATATAATGCCTTACCTTGTCTGCCAGCTAATTACTGCCAGATTTTTTTATTTTGATTTTTTTCAAAGATTCTGAATTTCATAGTTGCCATGCACAAATGAGGTTTCAGCATCCCCAAACTCAAATCATTTCCTAGGCTAACTGTTGGGGTCCTGACCAACTCTCTTGTATTTGACTGTTACCTGTACCTACTTTGTCTTTGCTAATCCCTTATTGGAAAGGACAAATTGTAAAGAGGTTAGTCTGCTATATTAGCATCAAACTCTTCTGTCTACCAGTTGGATATTTGGGATCTTCTTGGTTAAGAGAGAGCAAAAGTTTCCCTTTCTTTGGGGGTTCCAGAAATGTATCCTTAAATATTCATTTGTACATTCCTCCTACTCTAGAGACAGCCTAAGGTTAAACTTAATAAGAAATTCATGAGTCCCAATATTGTGCCAGGACAGTGTTAGGCACTGAAAGTTAGAAATATGAATAGGATACAGACTCAGACCTGGCGAAGGAGAAAAACACACAAGTAGTAATGATATCATGACAATTACAGTGACAGCAGTAAGCACCAGCTACTGGATCAGGAACGGATATAGCCTGATTTTTATGGTCATGGGTGGTTCCTGGAGAAGATGACAAATTGAACTGAATCTGAAAGAATGAATAAAAGAAAGGGCACTCCCAGCAGAGTGGACAGCAAGATCATTCATACTAAGGCAAAGATAGCATAGAGCTTCCTGAAAACTACATGCACTGTTACTGGGAAAATAAAGTGTGGGACAAAGAATAGTAAGAGAGGAGAACAGCAGGGACAAGATCATGGAGAGCTCAGATGCTACATTAGGGTATCAGCTGGACTTTGGTTAAAGCAATAGCAAAATAAAAAGAAATTATAGTGATTTTACTTGGTAAGTTTCCTTAGATCAACAGTTAGGTTGTGTGTGCCTTCAAAATATCTCCTTCTGATGACCATTAGACTTGATGAAACAAAACTTGAGATATAATTTTTAAATCTTATAGCTCTGAATCACCTGTTTTTAGGATTATAGGCATGATGTGTGGTCTGCTGACAGTGGGTTATAACCTCCTTAAGGTTGTGAAGCAAAGTTGTATGTGAACATTTTATGCAATTTATTTTACTCAGGAATGCATGAGAAGCCACAAGAATCCTGAAAAGCAGGTCTTACAATATGCTTCTAGTCCTCCAGGAAATTTGTCCAGTTCAATGGGCTGTGAACATCATTGTAAGTTCCTGAGACAGTAATTTAGAGACTGCTGATTGCTTATGACTAGGCTCTGGAAATGCAAGCTCAAGCAGATATTGGGCCAAATATATAGAAAAGCTTACTAAATACTTGAAATAATGTTATGCAAGAGAAGAAAGACCTCTAGGCTAAGTCAGCACAGTGTTGTGAACTACAATGAAACAGAAGCAAACCAAGGTCTAGCAGTAGCTAAACAGAAAAGTTTCACCAAAAGATCTTGACTGTACATATGGATCAGAATATTTCCTGGATGCTTTACTCATGACAGTAATGCTTTGACAAAGAATTTTTTTTTTTGCTTTATATTTTCTGTATTTCTCTTCTTCTTTTTTTAAATTAAATTCAGTTTTATTGAAATATATTCACATACCATACAATCATCCATGGTGTACAACCAACTGTTCACAGTACCATCTGATGAAGAATTTATCCTGGGCTACCTTTCCTCATAAATTATCGACTATTCACCTTAGAATTTAAAATCTTTATTAACCTTCTTTCTGTATACCAATCATCAGCCATTATTTGCTAACTGGATCCTTTCTGGTTCAACCAAACTTATTTCCTTACCTAAGCTCTCACCCCTAATTGTGAATACAAATGCATGCCTACATGTATAAGCATATGTATACAAACACACATATATACACTTTGCCAATTCCTGCTACTTTGGCATTTTGGTATTGCATATTTCTCACATATTTTCCATGTACTCATGTGTATAATTATCAGGCAAATAAAAGCTTTAACTGCGCTTGCCTTTTCTAGATATAGATGAAGTTTTTTTGTGTTATGGAAAGAACTTAAGAAACTCTGGGTTCTACAATCATTTTCATTTATGACTGTACCTTGCTTTGTGTCTTGGAGAATACGTAAGATCTGTTTTCCCTTTCTGTAAATTGAATAGTATTAATTCACAGTAGAATTATGGTAAGGACTGAATGGGTTACTGGGTAAGAAATCACTTAGCACCAGACCTGGCACATGGCAAGTGTTCAATAAATGTTAGGTAAATAGAAATATACTATTTTATATTAATCATTTCCTGAGTGTGCCTACTCTATACAAGGTACTGTGCTACATGCTAGAGATGGAGAAATAAAGTGTATGTACCATCTATGCTCTAATGGTACTAAACGATTAGTAAGCCTGTTGCACATAAATGGATAGGATCAACTATTCCTCAAAGATGATATAAGTCAGTGGTGTATTTCTGAAAATAACCTAAGTTAAACTAGTAGAGTTTGTCATTGTGTGGAAAACCATTGGTGTTGCCACTGAATTAACATCTAAATTCAACTCTTCAGGCCCATTCAGTTAAGAGAACTTAGGTGTATATTTATATATGTATACATGTTGATAATTGATAGGTAATAGGGATATATAGGTAAGTAGGTAGGTAGAGAGATAGATTTTTGCAGGATGAATGATATTTTTAATTTTAGTATTCTCAATTATGATCCATTGATACCAGGAGAACTAATATAAATTTAATATTGTTAAAGAGGGAAAAATTCAAAAATAATACTACTTGATTTTTTTATTACAATTATTCCATGAAAGAATTGTTATTATTTTTTGCCACAAACTGCCAGCTACAAGGAATTACAAGTTAATTTAAATCTCCTCTTTGCTCTATTCACTCTGCTTCACCCTATTCTGATGGCTACCAGGAATAACATCAAAGAATCTTTATTCTAGTAGACCATGAAATTAAAGCTCAGCAAACTGGAAACAGCCTTCAGATCCCTGCATTGGGAAAAGCCCAATCTGTGGAGTCAGTAAAGAATGCAATGGGAAAAACTAATGTCTTGGGGAAAATGTACAAGGCTTGCTATCAGAAGGACACAATGCTGGGGAGACTTAGATGTACTGAGTAAAGCCTTAAGGTTTTGAGTAGAATACTCAGAGAGCAGATAGAAGAACGTATGTCTGAAAATTAAGCTGCATTAGTCTTTGTTCATATTATTTTAAAATAATAAATAGTGGCTTCTTCCCAGAGGAATAAAAGAATGAAGACAAATATTTTAAATATGAGATCTCTACTTGTTCTGGCCATAGGAAAGTCTCTATTCTCTAATAGTCCCATGAGAGTTAGGACTTCTAACTTTTTGGTATAAGATAATGAATCATGTAATATCTTCCTTTTATTTGTCAGAAAGGACAGAGAAGACCCTGCATTTCACTTTCATCCCAGGCTGACGTTCTTGAAAGGGATGCTAAATGCTGAAGGAAACCACCAGCCAAAGCATAGCCAATTTGCAAATACTGTAAAAGGTGTTTTTTGCCTTTGTTTGTTTTTGATAGCTCCTGGTGCTCAGGGAAAACTCTATCATATCACTAGCTGTATACAAATGTAGAGAACAGATAGTGTAGGGTCTAAATCCCACAGTTAAACATGAAAATATTAAAATGTACAGGTGTAACAAAAGATTACAAGACAAAGAACCAGGAAATGATGCCCCATCCAAAGGAATGGAATAAAAAATCTAGACACCATCAATGAAAAAGACAAGACATTGAACATGTTGAAGATTTTTAAAAAATGGTCCTCAATATGCTCAAGGAGAAAAAAGAAAATTCAGAGAAATAAAGGATACCAAGAAAATGATGAATGAACAATATGAGACTCTCAATAAAGAGATAGATATTTTTAAAGAAATCAAACAAAAATACTCTAGTTGAAGACAATAATGGAAATGAAAAACTCCCTACAGGGTTTCAAAAGCATATTGGAACTGGCAGAAGAAAGAATCAGTGAATTTGACAGGAAAGCAATTGAAATGATTCGGGCTGCAGATCAGAAAGAAAAGAAGAATGGAAAAAAGAGTGAACAAAGCC
Source organism: Choloepus didactylus (assembly GCF_015220235.1). Classification (NCBI taxonomy): domain Eukaryota; kingdom Metazoa; phylum Chordata; class Mammalia; order Pilosa; family Megalonychidae; genus Choloepus; species Choloepus didactylus. The sequence continues at coordinate 120,193,243 of NC_051312.1, read as the reverse complement.
TAAGAGACCATGCATGGGACACCATCAGGCATACCAATATATGTATTATGGGAGTCCCAGAAGTAGAAGAAAGGAAGGAAGGATGGAAGGAAGGAAAGAAGGAAGGAAGGAAGGAAGGGAAGGAGGGAAGAAAGAAAGAGTAAGAAGGAATATTCAGTGAAATAATATCAGAAAACATTCACAATTTAATAAAAGACATGAAGAAAGACATTCAAGAAATCCAGTGAACCCCAAATAGGATAAATTTGAAGAGAATCACAGAGAGACATATGGTAGTCAAATTGTCAAATGCCAAGAACAAGGAGAGAGTTCTGAAAGCTGCAAGAGAAAAGCAACATGTTATACACAAGGAAGTCCCAATAAGATTAAGTTCCAAATTCTCATCAGAAACCATTGAGGCAAGAAGGCAGTGGGGCAACATATTTAAAGTTCTGAAAGAAAACAACTGCCAACCAAGAATTTTAAATCTGGCAAGAATGTCTTTCAAAAATGAGAGGGAGATTAAGATATTCCCAGATTTATAAAAGCTGAGGGAGTTCATCAACACCAGGGCTGCCCTGCAAGCAATGCTAAAGGGAGTTTTTCAGACTGAAAGAAAAGGACGCTAGACAGTGGATCAAGGTTGCATAAAAAAATAAAGACCACTGGCAAAAGTAACCATATGGGTAATTATAAATGCAAGTACTATTGTATTTTATTTTTACTTCTTACAGGTTCTAAAATGCAAATAGAAAAATAGCTATAATAAATCTATGATTTTGGACACACAAAGTATATGATATAAATCGTAACAAATACAATAAACAGGTGAGTGTTAGAGGGGTATTAGAACAGTGTATGTGTATTCTATTAAAGGTAAGCTGGTAACAGAACAAACATGATTGTTACAGATTTAAGATGTTAAGTTTAAGCCTTATGGCAACCACAAGCAAAATATCTTAAAAATATACACAGAAGTAAGTGAGAAGCGACTCAAAATGGTACACTACAAAAAATCAAATAAATATGAAAGTAGTCATTGATGAAGAATTGGTGGACAAATAAGGTATACAATTTACAGAGAACAAAAAACAAAATGGGAGAAGAAGGCCCTGCACTGTTAGAAATTACTTTAAATATAAAGGGATTAAACTCCCCAATCAAAAGGTAGAGATAGGCATAATGGATAAAAAAGCATGACCTAACTATATACTGTTTACAAAAAACTCACCTGAAATTCAAGAACATATGTATGTTGAAAGTGAAAGGATAGAAAAATTGTATTATGCAAACAGTAACCAAAAGAAAGCTGGGGTAGCTAGCTATACTAATAGCACATAAACTATACTTAAGTAAAAAACAGTTACAAGTGAAAAAGGCAATAATTATATACTGAGATAAAGGGGTCAATTCAACAGGAAGACATAACAATTATAAATATATATGCACCTAGCCACAGAGCCCCAAAATATATGAAGCAAATACTGACAGATTTGAAGGGAGCAATAGATGATTCTACATTAATAGTAAGAGACTTCAATACCACTTTCAATAATGGACAGAACATCTAAACAGAAGATCAATAAGGAAATAAGAGACTTGAACAATACCATAAATCACGTAGACCTAACAGACATATATAGAACACTTCATCAAACAGTAGCAAACACATTCTCTTCTAGTGAACATGGGTCATTCTCCAGGATAGACCATATGTTAGGTCACAAAACAAAGCACAATAAATTTTAAAATATTGAAATTACATAATGTATCTTCTCCAACCACAATGGAAAGGAAGCTAGAAATCAATAACAGAGGAAGAACTGGAAAATTTATAAATATGTGGCAGTTAACACATTCTTAACAATCAATATACCAAAGAAGAAATTGCAAGGGAAATTAGGAAATATCTTATGAGAAAGAAAATGAAATACAACATACCAAAAGTTTGGGAGGCAGCAAAGTCAATGCTGAGAGGGAAAATAATAGCTCTAAATGCTTACATTAAAAAATAAGTAGGATATCAAACCAGTGACCTAACCTCATGATTGGAGGATCCAGAAAGAGACAAGCAAACAAGATACAAACAGAAGGAAGGGAATAAAAAAGACTAGAGCAGAGATAAATGAAATAGAGAATAAAAAAAATTATAGAGAGATTCAGTGAAGCCAAAAGTTATTTCTTTGAAAAGATCAATAAAATCAAGAAATAGTTAGCTAGATTGACATGGAAAAAAAAAACAGAAAGTAGGCAAATAACTAAATTCAGTAATGAATGAGAGGGGGCATTACTATGAATCCCACAGAAACAAGAAGGATTATAAGAGGATACTGTGAAAAAAAACTACACACCAACAAAATAGATGGCCTAGACAAACCAAAACTCTAAAACTCCTAGAAGAAAACAGATGAAGGCATCTTCAGGACCTTGTTTTAGGCAATGATTTCTTAGACTTTACACCCAAATCATGAGCAACAAAAGAAGAAATAGATAAATGGGACTTCATGAAAATTAAAACTTTTGTGCCTTGAAGGCCTTCATCATGAAGTAAAAAGATAACCTAAAGAATGGGAGGAAATATTTGGAAACCACATATCTGATAAGAGTTTAATAACCAGAATATATAAAGAACTCCTGCATCTAAACCACAAAAAAACAAACAACCCAGTTGAAAAGTGGGCAAAAGACTTAAATAGGCATCTCACCAAAAAAGATATACAAATGGCCAAAAGGCACTTGAAAAGGTGTTCAACCTCATTAGCCATTAGGAAAATGCAAACAAAAACCACAATGAGATACCATTTCACACCCATTAGAATGGCTACTATTAAAAAAACAGAAAATAACAAGTGTTGGAGAGGATGTAGAGAAATAAGAACACTCATTCTTTGCTGATGGTAATGTAAAATAGTGCAGCTGCTGTGGAAGACATTTTGGCAGTTCCTTTGGAAGTTAAGTATAGAATTGTCATATGATCTGTCAATCTCCTTCTAGGTATATTCCCCTAATTATTGAAAGCTGGGATTCAAACAATTACTTTCACACCAATGTTTATTGTGGCATTATTCACAAATGCCAAAAGATGGAAGCAGCCCGTGTCCATCAACCAAGGAATGGATAAATAAAATGTGATATATACATACAATATAATATTATTCAGATGTGAAAAAGAATTAAGTCTGAAATAGATGACACTATGGACAAACCTTGAAGACATCATGTTGAGTAAAATAAACCAGACAGAGAGGACAAATATTTTATGATCTCACTGACATGAAATAATTAGAAGAAGCAAATTCAAAGTCAGAAACTGGAATGCTGGTTACCAGTGCCCCAGAGTACAGGTAGGGAATGGGGAGTTAATGCTTAATTAGTTCAGTTTCTGTTTGGGGTGATGGAAAAATTTTCGTATTGGATGGTGGTGATGGTAGCACAGCATTGTAAATATAATTACCCCCCCTGAATTATATATTAGAATATGGTTAAAAGAGGGAAATTTTAGGTTGTATATATGTTACTAGAATAAAATTTTTTAAAAATACGACTCTACAACACAAATTGTGAACCCTAATGTAAACTATAGACTATAGCTAATAGTCTAATTATAGGAATAATTTTTTCATCAATTGTAACAAAGTAACCAACCATAGAAATGCAAAGTGTTAATAATAGGGGAAATTGCACATATTAGTTGGGTGTGTTTATAGAAACTGTATTTTCTGTATGATTTTTTTTTTCTGTAAACCTACAACTCCTCTAATAATAATCAAATAAATTAAAAAAAGGGATTGACCAAGGTAAAAAAGGGATGGGGCTTAGAGTGAAACCCGGGAGGTGACTCTGAGCTCTTAAGTACTTTCCTTTGCCACCTGGAAGGAGTGTATATGGGGAATGCATCAAACTGCAATAAGTAACTTTGGACCTGAAGGTGCCAGTGACTACAAGGTGATTAGGGAAGAGAACAGGTCAAATCTATATTGTTTGCTCTCATTCATTCTAGGATCTCTATATAACAACCTAAACCAGATGAGAGGAAAAAAGTTCAATTCATCTTCTTCTCCGCATTATTATAGTAAAACTGACAGGAAGTCACTAACAACCCTAAAATGAGTCATAAATGAATAAATAGTGAGGAAGACAATACTCATCGGGCACCTACAACATTTCAGGTGGTATACATGTTTAATTAATCTGATTTAATCCTTACAAATAGACATTATGTCCTTTATGACATATTAAAAATAGATATCAAATAATTTACAAAGGATTATGTAATTACTGGATCCAGAATTCAAATTCAGGATCTTGATTTCTCCATTGTACCACATGGCTACTTATCTGGATGTCTAAACACCAAAAGCATCTGAACAAGTCCACAATTGCCCCCCTCCCCAAAAAAAGTTATCACCCTATGTGTCTAAAATCATTATGAGTTGAAGTAGTACTTGCTACATGTGAAGTGTGTGGTGGCGATACAGTCTGCCTTGCTGGGAATGATCTAACAACTCAGCAGCCCAGCCCCCAGCCCCATCAGTAGGGACTGTAATGGGTTACAGCAGTGGCGTCACAGAAGGATCACTAACAATCACAAGTTCAGTAGGTTCAAGGCTGTTTATGTAGTTTGGGCTAATAGCAAAATGAAGTCAAAATATATGTATAGTTACATAATTTATTCCAAATGGATCAGATCCCAAGACTGGGGAATACCTACATTAAAGAGAAATAAAATGGAACTGAAGATGGAAAAATAAATTAGAATTACAGAATTCCTTTTTATTGAAACATGATTACATAGAGAGATAGACAGATAAAAAGATGAACAAACATTAATAATAATGCACAGAAATTAAACAAGGAAAGGGAAACAACCTGATGACAAAATACTTGACAATTGTGGCTAAAGGAAGAAATATAAAATCTGGGCCATCATGCCATATTTCAGCATACTCTCTCCACTCCTAGAAGCAGCACTAAAGAAAAGAGTTTAATTGACAAAATTCTTAGAGTGTTCATGAATATCCTCCAATTTGTAATGACATGGACCAAAGGGGCAAATAGGAAACTCTAAAAAGAATAGCCAGGCAAAGCCCTTAAAATTAGATGTCCCTACCTATTATGAAAAGATCAGAGTAGAAAAGGGAGTGATAACTACGACTTGCCAGCTTCCAGGGCTCTGCCCCCAGTGTGATGCACACAGATCACACTGCATGGAGTAACAACTAATAGGACCTCGGAAGAGAGAGAGCAGATGTCACGTCTTCATTCAGCCTCAGCCTAGTATTCTTCCCCACTCACATTCCCTCAGACTACAGAACAGTGTCTTGAAAGCAACATCCAGCCCTTGCTGCTATAGCTCAGAAGGAGGACAATAAGTGGATCACAGCTTAGATGGGGAGTATGTCCAGGAAAATTTACCTATAATCCTATCAGAGCAAATGGATGGCCTAGAGTAAGAGCAGCCAGATTAGGCACCAGCAAAATGAAATGAAGAGGATGGCAATTACATACAAGGAACCACAAAAAGAAATAATAAATCAAAATAAAATAGCAGGCAAAGGAAAAACCAAGGACCAATCTGGAGAAACCAATCTGGAGAAGCCAGAGAATGTACTCTTATCCACCACTTGTACTGGCTCTAATCAATCAGTTTTATAGTCTTTAGTTTTAAAAAATGATGCAAAAAGTTACAATAGGGAAACTCCACAATTAAAAAATCTGACTAAAATAACTGGAGTACTAATGAGTCATCATTAATACTTTGTGACAATTTTTAAATATTTTCTTCTTTGTGGATAATTGTACTAGCTATAAATTCTCAAGACCTTCAAAATTTAACCCTTATCAAGTAGTAATTGCTTGTTATGTAGGTAAGATGCAGTTTGGAAGCTAATAAAGGAATCTAATACTGAAATAACCAGATGTATTGTTATGAAGGACACACATTCCTATATTCTGGAGCTGGGTACACATATGAATTAATTTGACTCAATTCTGATAAAATAAAATGAGTGCTTTTAAAATTCATTTGAACTCATCCTTTTGCATGTGACAACTGAATAGTTTGGTTTTCCACTGAATGTTTTAGCATAGATACAACCTGATACAGGGGGAGGAAAAGCTGCTGTGACACTTCATCAATCAACTACCCTTTATTAAGTTTTCACTAAATGAAAAGGACTGTACTGCACTAATTTCACCCATGACTTCAAATCCTGAAATAAGAATGGACTCTTTAGAATAGTAATGAAGATACTGACTTTATTTAGTATTATTTAAAAAGGATGGAAAACCTTTATCTTTTGAAAACTTTTATATTATTTGAAAAGACTTATTTATGTTTATGTGTAGAATTAAATCATATTGTCTAAACTTATATTTATTGATTTTGTGTTTCTCAGTTAATGAGAAACTCTAGATTAGATCATAGAACACTTAGATTTTAATAGGCAATTAAGGTATACTTCATTCTGGGTAGTGTTAGAAATGTATTAAAGTTAGATTGTGTAATCATATAAAATATATTACCACTGAATAAGTTCTTTAGATGTCCTCTTTGACACTAGAACTAGAACTACATGTAGCATTATATGAAGCTTTAGCTTTTTGTTATATTTTGAAAAGCTCACAAATTATTCATGACATGCTTTTGAAATCTGAAAATAGCAATACATAGATAAACAAGAACACTTGCCTAAATCAACATCTGTCCTGTAGGTAAAATTGGAAATGTAATTTCACACTTGGTTAGGATGTCCCAGTGTGCTGCCGGTATCCTCAAGATGAAAACACAGCAGCAAATTTAAATATTTATGCATGTTCTTATACAAATCAGTGCGAATTGTCTCTGCTAGGTTGAATGCTAAAAAATGGAAAGCTTAATCCTGGTGTCACCTACCCTAAATATGCGATGATCAAAAGCAGCACCAAGATACCCTAAATCTAGGAAATACATGAGAGTGTATCCAAATCAAAAATTTGAAAAAAAATCTAAAAGTCACAAAGGGAAGAGGTGATACAAAAGTTAAAAAGTACAAAACTGGAGTCATAATTGAGAAAGAGTAGAAACAAGATTCAAGGGCACTTGAAGGAAATAAGAGTAAAATGAACACAGTTTAGGATTAATCAAGAAAGGGCTAAATTAATTACATAACCACATTTCAGGATTAGCTAATGAGAGCTTGGTTTAAGGATTGGCAATTGTGTGATGCATGAATTCAGGACTGGTATGGAATTAGGGCTGACACAGACATTCTCAATCTTATCTTCTACTGCTTCTCCTGCCCTACCTCCATCCAATTTACACAAATGCATAAATCCAATGCAAGAGCTATATGAAATTCCTTGTATTTCTCTAAAAGAACTGGTGTGCCCTGATTTTGCACCTGTTTTGTCCTCTCAATTTAAAGCTTTCTCTCTCTCTTATCTACCTGGAAAACTTGCTCATTCTTCATGATTTCATGTAAGTGCTATCTGTTAAATTCTTTTCTAATACTCCCTACTTTTGAATTTGAAATGATCCTTTCCTCTTTATGCCCCTTACTGTAATCTACATGTACCTCTTTATAGTATCCACTACACCGTGTATATGATTATTTATACTCTTCCCTACTCTCAAATTTTTGATGCCATATACCTTTATCATTTACCTTCAATCCCAGGTATCTGGGACATTGGTTGGGATTCAATAAATGATAGGAGGATGAATTACTAAATTTAATTTAAAAATCTATGGAGTTTTTTATTGGCAAATAAAACAGAAAATATATCTGTTCACCATCACATGTCTAAACCAATCTTTTATACATTGTCTGGGACTGAAACATGTCTCCCACAAAAGAAATGTTCAAATCCTACTTCTGATCCTGGGAGCATGAATCCATTTGTAAATAAAGACTTTTGAAGAGGCTGTTATTTATAACATTTATAAATAGGATCTTTGAATTTATAAATAGGATCTTTGAAGATCCTACATAGATGATGCCAAATTGAATCGGAGTGGGCCTTACTCCATACATACTGGAGTCCTTATAAGCAAAGGAAATTCAGATATTGTCAATCATAAGACAGAAATCAGAAGAAGCCAAAAGTCAGGAGTGCCCAGAACTTAGTAAAAGGCAGAAATCATCTGAAACAAGAGGGGCAGCCATGGAGCAAGCAATGTGACAGAGGACTGTCAGAGCTGTACAGACTCTGGGAGAAAGCAAGCCCTGTCCATACCTTTGGAGTACCACTCTAGCTCCTCAAACTTGGAGGCAATAAATTCCTGTTATTAAACTCATCCATTCTGTGATATTTGTCATAGCAGCTCTGATAAACTAAGACATACATCTTAATAAGTAACTGATTCTGTTATTTAAAAGCAAAAGGTACATGTAGCAGGGTGAGGTAAAAACACATACATTATTTTATCACCTGATGCAAAAGTCCACACAAATAATAAACTGGATTTATGAAAATATGTCGATGATTATTTGGAGTAAAAAGTAGGCTTGTAGAACATGGATTAAATTACTCTGCTTGTACAGTGAATGTGAATGTGGATTATGAAACATACGTGGAGAAGGGGACACCAAATAACATGGCAGGAAGCTAAATTTACAAAGATGACTAAGGGATATTTTTATAAATATGGAAATCTATTATTCAGTTGCAATTTTTAAATTTTTTTCCAAGTATTGATTGAACAAATCCCTCAATAGACACATGGGGGCTAAATTATGGGAGGCTTTGCCTCTATGAAATATACCTTTAGTCTACCTTAACTCAGATTTAATTGATAGTTTTGGATGAGTAATATATTATTTTAAAAACAATTTCCCTTCAGAATTCTGTATCTATTTCTTCTTCACGCTCCAGCTTCTTATGTATATTTGACATCTGAATTCTTTCTGATTCCTGATCTTTTCTATGCATCCTATATTTTTCTCCTCTTTGGAAGGTTTTGAGAATACATACTTTTTCCCTAATGATCTGAAATTTCCTTTTAACTTGCCTTCATGATATTTTCATGCATTGTGCTGAGTCTTCAATGGACCCATATAATCTAAGAACTCTGGAAATTGTTCTTGAATGTTTTCTTTGATAATTTCCTTTGCTATATTTTCTCTTGGAAGTTAAACCTACAGAATTACCCTTAATCTTCTTACTTTTCTTTTCTCTTTTGTATCTTCTTGAATTTTTTTCTATTCTCTGAGAAATTTCCTCAACTTACACACTAAAGTTTTTACTTGCTCTATTTATTTCTCCTATAATATGTATTATTTATTTCAAGAGTTAATTTTTGCTCCCTGATTATTAAGTAGCACCCTGTTCTTGTTTTATATAGTTAAAATATCTCCTCTTATTTCTCTGATGAATTAATGATAGTTTCTCTGATTTTAATTTTAAGGCATTTCTGCTTCCTTGCTCTATACTCTAATTTAGACATGAGTCACTAACAGGTGATTGGAACCCTTTGTGCAAATGGGACTTTTGTGCAAGAGGGCTTTGCTGCGAGATAATTGAGCTGTGCCATTTTGTAAGGAATTTCATTGTCTTTAGATCTTTTCTCTTGGACTGGCTAGACTGACCTAAGAGGGATATTCAGAGTTCTTGCCTAGAGGGTGTAAGTCTGGCTGCCAGTGTATTAGAAGTCAAGAGAGGTGCTGTTTTGTTTTGTTTTGTTAACAATCAATATGCAAATTTATACATAGCCCTCTTTTTGCATATGGTATTTCTGCCTTCCACTATGATCCAATTTTCTTGATGCTCTCTGCTCAAAGTCTTACTGTATTTTACTCTGCAGGAAAATAAAAAAAAATAGTAAATAAAAACAAAAAACAATAACAACAACAAAAAACAACTTCTGGTCTTCTGCTGGAAACAGGAAAGGAAGTTACCCAGATATTTTGAGTTAGGTAGGGAATCTAGGTTTCTAACTTCTTCTTGAACAGTCTACATTAACAGCCACACATCAAACTGTTTCCAGAGTAATCTAATACCACCCATTTAAAATCCTGTGGGAATTTTTGCAATTCAAGTTAGGTATATATCATTTCCTCATTGGAATTAGCTGGCTTTAGTCTGCTAGGTCTGGGGCTTTTTATTCTTCAGCTATTTAGCTAAAAATTATCATTGCTTTCCTTCCAAAGAGTACAGAATGGAAATGTGTGAAAAAGAATAACTGGACAGTGTAGAAACTTGACAAACACTATCTCAGCCTGGTGATGAAGTTCAACATTAATAGTGATAAATCATGTTGATACTATGTACCCTTTATACGATCAATGAAAATGGGACTTTCTCTCTGAGGTCTTCCTTCCCCAAATGGATAACCCCAGTCAAAACATGAGAAAAACATGATAGAAATCCCAATTGATGGACATGCTATAAAATATCTGACCAGTACTCCTCAAATCTGTCAAGATCATCAAAAACAAGGAAAGTCTGAGAAACTGTTACAGTCAAGATAAGCTAAGGAGACATGATCATTAAATGTAATGTGGTATCCTAGATGGGATCTTAACACAGTGAAAGAAAGGAAACAATTAAGGAAATATGAATAAACTGTGGATGTTAGTTAATAATAAGGTATCAATACTGGTTCAATACTTGCAGCAATGTACCACATTAACGTAAAATGCTAATAAGAGGGGAAAATATGTGCAGAGTACAAGGGACTCTGTATTATTCTTATAATGTTTTTATAAATCTAAAACAGTTCTAATGAAGAAAGTTTATTAAAATATTACTCTCATCTCTTCTCTAGTCTCTTTTTGTATGTGAGGTTTATGAATCAAAAAATGCCATTATTGTCATTTTAGTGTGGTTTTGAAGGGGCTAAATACAAGCGTTTAGTCCATTCCCTTTAGCTAAAAGTCTTTAGTATTCAATTTTAATTTGTCTGTTCTGTAGGCCTCTGAAGACCCTATGACTATTACAGATCTCCGTCAACTCCAAGCACAACCTCCTTCTGAGGGAAAGAATGGAAGGAAGGAATGGATCAGAGTAATGAGAGGAGTTGTAGCCCAATTATATGTCATGCCAGGGCATTGAAAACTTACAGTAGCATATTGTAAATTAAATAAGAATTCTGCAGAAATTGGAAATCTAAGCCAGAAGTCATTAGGTGAACCAAACTGGAAATTTAAATATGTATATATAATTTATATGTTAATATATATGATATATATTGTATATAAGCCACTAGGTTATACCAAAACACTTGAAAATTTTATACACATACACATATACACACACACACACACACACACATACGGTATTGAACCTGGAATGGGCATATAATATAATTTCACTAGAATGTCAGGTAATCCTAGCGGACATCTTTGCTATATTGATCAATATGTGTGCTTGATACTAAGTTTACAACAAAAAGAATACACCAAAAAAGCCTTCTAACTAACTGATAAATGAAGAATGGTCCAAGAATTAGAAATGCACTGTATAATTGTTCCGCTCTAGGCAATAGTTAATTTTCCTGAATTTCCATATTTTTCTAGGAGCACTTTCTATCCAATACAAAGACATGGGCACCAATGACTTTTTTGAAAATATTTCTTTCGAGTCAACTGAAAACTGACTGTCTCACTGCAATTCAGGAAAACCTTCATCCTATGTGCAGTGCTGAATAATCTCCCTAATGTGGTTTGATAGGTTAGCATAGAATAGCCATTCCAATGGAAGTCTCAAATGCCTTTCAAAGAGCTCCCGAAGAAATCCCAGTGTTCCATTGTGACCCTGACCAGAATTCCAAATAGCCCCCAAAACAGTAAGGCTTCCTAAGGATACATTCTATATTAAAACTTTCATTATCAGATACTTCTGTTACAGATTCACCACTGTAGTTTCATGATACATCTAGCTATATAACATTATTTTATTGCCATCATGGATCTAATCTCATCTATCTCATTACTCTTGAAAAGTTAGCTTTCTCCTCTGGTTATGCACATATACAGAGTAATTAGTTTTTCTTCATCATATTGTCAATTTAATATCTGGCAAATTATATATGAATTAAGGAATCTTTATGAACACACTGTGCTTGGTACTGAATTCAAAACTCACTATGTGTATGCTCTACCCTAGGCAATAGTTAAATTTCTTGATTCCCATTCTTATCTATGAAAAGATACACTTTAATGTGCAATAACTCAAGAAACTTACTAGATCTAGAAAGATATATTACTATATATGTGTGGCCATTCAACCCACTGGTAAAGCCACGTTAAGAAAATGGAATCATTTGAAATAACTTGTAAGGCACTAAAAAGTTATTGAATGGGATGGAATTCTATTTGATCATATTTATTTTATACCGCTTACTGAACTATCCTCTATATCTCCATCCTGAATCTGACTGGCTTTAGAATTCCTGAATTCAATTTCTACCACAAGTTCAGTCAGATGCTAGTATATAACAAACCAGTTCTCTGAGGATGGTAGGTAGGAAATTGCTCTTTATTTTAGCTTTAGTTCTAGTTTCATCTTTAGGGATTTTTAGGAGTTGAGTAATAATTTCCTCCTTATCTGCTCTCAGAGACACATCTGTTCCTTATCAGCCAGAATTGCTCCCATTGAAACTGAAGGTTCAGAACAGCCAACAGAGAAGAAATAAGTCATTCTAAACAAATGTAAGCATTGGCAAATTGGCTGACTTTTAACCAGAATCAAACATTATTGACCAAGTTCTCGTTAAGAGACAGGTCTCAGGAATATTTTCCTAAATCCAATATGCTCTTTACATTATGTTCAGTGAATTAAAACAGTAAATAAATCTTATAACTCTCACATTATCCAACATGACAAACTGTGAGACGTTCTATAAATGTATGAATCCTCAGACGTTTCAATAATGTTATTTTTAGCAATTATTTAGACTGTGAGTGTACAGGGATAAAAATAGACTAGTATGACATGTCCCCCAACAGTTGTTACAGACTACTTGCTAGTTGTTTCTGGTTCTATGCTAGTTTTTCCAGAGGACTAACTAAATTCCACCCCTCCTTATGCCGCCATCTTGCCCCACCTCAAGCCTCCCTTGAGTATTAAGTAGAGCTATGCACCATCCTTTAAGTTGCTGCATAATATGTTTTCACTAATCTCCTACAGATAAACATATATTGCCTCCAACTACTGTAGTAAAAATTATCATTTGACTATCTCATATATATCCAATCATTTTTGCAATAAATTCCTAGAAGCATAATTTAGATTTCAGTACCTATTAAACTGCACTCCACAAGTGTTTTACATAATTTTAACCCATGTTCTATCTATTGTATCATATATTATGGTGCCTCTTGTCCTGTTTAACAGTTGATGTTGTGAGTTATTACCTAAATGTATGATATAATCTGCAACTTCATGAAAAAAAAAATGAACATCCCATGGTTCTCAACCAGATGCCTATAGATGACCCAGATCTAGGAAAATAAGCACCAGAAGAATTTCAAGTGTTTGTAAGTTAAAGAGCTAATACTAATGGAGGATTCTGGAAAGGCAGTTTCTGTGGCAGCACTGTTTGTGAATCTCTCCAAATCCCCTCATGAAAAACAGACAGAGCAGCCAGATAGTAAATCCAAAACCCATGGAAAACGTAAGCAACACAACTAGAGGACAGTGTATCCCACTGAACCCAAATTCCAAGCAGTTTCTCAGCTAGAAGACCTCTTTGTTGGGGGTAAAAGAGGAAAGCAACTAAGCAAAAGAATCCCAAAATAACCAACAAATATTGGCTAGAGAGTATATAAGGTCAATCTGAGAAAGGCAACAGAAATTGGGAATAGCCTTCCCCCTCCTAGAGGTGAGTGCAAAGGGCCCACTGTGAGATGGTCTGGTAGTAAAGGAAGATTCTAGCCTTGAAACTTCACAACTGACCTTTCTGTCTTCTTTCCAGGACAGGACCTCACACTGAGGAAAAACTGCTGGGAGTGGATTCAAAATTTAGCAAGTAGGAGTAGCGGAGGCAATGGAAAGAGAATGTCTGGTGAGAAAGAGGTGAGAGGTAGGAGTGAAGCAGATCTCACAATCCTCAAAACAAGCCTCCATATTTCCAAACAGTATAAAGGCATAATTCAGGGATATTGAGGGCTCATTTCCAGAACAGTGCAATAAAGTGAATATCACAATAAAGAGAGTCACATGAATTTTTGGTTTTCCAGTGAATATAAAATTTATGTTCACACTACACTATAGTCTATTAAAGTGTTTCATAGCATTATGTCTAAAAAAACTAATGTATATAACTGAATTTTAAAAATACCTTATTGTTTAAAAATGCTAACCCTCATCTGAGCCCTCAGTGAGTCATAATATTTTTGCTGGTGTGGGATCTTGTCTTGATGTTGATGGTTGTGACTGATCAGGGTGGTGGTTGCTGAAGGTTGAGGTGGCTGTGCCCATTTCTTAAAATAAGACAACAATGAAGTTTGCTACATCAATTGACTCTTCCTTTCACAAAAGATTTCTCAATAGCATGAGATGTTATTTGATAGCATTTTATCTACAGTAGAAATTCTTTCAAAATTGGAGTCAATCATTTCAAACCCTCCTGCTACTTTATCAACTAAATGTATTTAATATTCTATTCTTTGTTGTAATTTCAAAAGTGGTTGCAGCATCTTCACCAGGAGTAGATTCCATCTCAAGAAACCACTTTCTTTGTTCATTAATAAGAAAAAAACCCTCATCCATTCAAGTTATATCATGAGATTGCAGCAATTCAGTCACATCTTCAGGCTTCACTTCTAATTCTAGTCCTTTTCTTATTTCCACCACCTCTGCAGTTACTTCCTCCACTAAAGTCTTGAACCCCTCAAAGTCACCCATGAGGGTTGGAATCAACTTCTTCCAAACCCCTATTAATTTTGATATTTTGACCTCCTCTCATGAATCACCAATGTTCTGAATGGCATCTAGAATGGTGAATCCTTTCCAGAAGGTTTTCAATTTACTTTACCAAGATCCATCAGGGGAATCACTACCCTATGGCAACAATTGTCTCATGAAATGTATTTCTTAAATAATAAGCCCTAGAAGTTGAGATGACTACTTGATCCATGGGCTAGTTGTGTTAGCAGGCATGAAACACATTCATCTCATTGTACAGCTCCTTTAGAACATTTGGTGCATTTGGGTGCATTGTCAATGAGCAATAATGTTTTAAAATTAATCTTATTTTTAAGCAGTAGGTCTCAACAGTGGGCTTAAAATATTCAGTGAATCATGTTGTAAATAAATGTGCTGTCATTCAGGATTTGTTTTGCTGTTTAGAGAGCATAGGCAGAGTAGATTTAGCCTAATTTTTAAAGGCCCTAGGATTTTCTGAATGGTAAAGACCATTGGCTTCAACTTAAAGTCACCAGTTGCCTTCATAGAATTGAAGAGAGTTAGGGCCCTGCTCTGGATTAGGCTGTGGCTTAAGGAAATGTTGTGGCTGGTTTGATCTTCTAGACAGACTACTACAACTTTCTCCATATCAGCAACAAGGCTGTTTCACTTTCTTATCATTTATGCATTCACTGCAGTAGCAATTTCTATTTCCTTCAAGACTTTGGATTCTCAACTTGGCTAACTTTTTGCTTCAAGAGGACTAGCTTTTGTTCTGTCTTGGCTTCTTACGTGGCTTCCTCACTAAGCTTAATCATCTCTAGCTTTTGATTTAAAGTGAGAAACTTGGAACTTTTCCTTTCTCTTGTGCACATAAGAGGCCATTGTAGGATTAATTGGCCTAATTTCAATATTTCTGTGTCTCATGGAATAGGGAGGCCTGAGGAGAGGAAGAGAGATGGGGAAGAGCCGGTCATTGGAGCATTCAGAGCATACATTTTTCAATTGAAAAAAAAAAAACGAAAAAAAACACATTATCTGTGAAGTGCAATAAAGCAAAATGCAATATAATAAGGTATGGCTGTAAAAAAAAAAAAAAAACAATGGGAAAGAAAGTACTGTGAAGTTCGAAGAGCTTCCCTGAGCCATACCTCCTTCTAAAAGTTCAGGGAAAGTAATATCAAATAAAAACAAACAACACAAATGCATCAAGGTTAAATCTTATACAAATTATTATGAGACAAAAGAATTCAAGACAACAAAAGAACACAATAAGCACACCTGGCATCCAGAAAGACATACTCAAAAGGCAGTCCAAAATTGTAGCTATTGTTTTTAATATGAACAAAAACACATTTTAAGGAAATATAATACACAAAACAATAATGCAAATTGCAATTAAAAAATGCAGATATGAGTTGACAGCACCCACGCAAGAATTAGATATGAAAGAAAAACAATCAGTTCAGAAATAAAGAATACAGGGATAAATAATGTCTTCAGATGGTGCCCTATGAGAATAAAAAATAAATGAATAAAATTTAAAAAATGAGGAAAGTAATAATATATTTGAGAGAATTCTGCAAATATTGATGATAGAAACAAATCATTCCACATACAGAAAATGTGAAGTCTCTGAAGAAAGAATTTAAAGGAAGAATTTTAAAGAAACAAATACTAAACAAATACAATGTAATAAAAACTTCTTGAAATGAAGATGTGAAACTACGCATAAAAGAGCACACCACATATCTGAGAATATTTGACTCAGTAAAACCAAACTGAAACATACTCTGATAAATATTTTTGACTAAATAAAAAGGAAGAACAGATTTTGGGGAAAATAGGAAAGCAAAAGCAAACCAACCAACCAATCAAAACCATGTGACTTCTAAAGGAAAGGAAACTAGTTCATCATTGTCAGACTTATTACCATCGCTTTATGTCAGAAGAAAATTGAGTAGCATATTTTAGATTCTCAGGGAACAACATGTGATTCCAGGATAATATATCCAGAAAAATTCTTAAATATTAAAAACAGAGAAGAACTGTTATCAACTAATCAACTTGCAAGGATTCAAGAAGCATAGTTGGTATGAGTCCATTACGATGATGAGTAGATGAGATCAAAACAATAAAAAATTCTTTGGAGTCAGTGACATAAGGGTTGATGATAAACATTAAACATGTAGTTACTTGTATAATTAAGACTAAATGAAGTTTAAAGGTAATGAGTGTTGTATGTAGCAGTGATATATTTATATAATATAGCTCATCAGAGCCAACTGTTCTCATTTCTTTGCAACTTTAATTTCATTACCTTTCACTTTGGTAGCCTGAAATTGGCCGTGGTGGGACTATTTACACCATAGAAATTGGCAAATAATACAAATGCTACAAAACAGGGCTTTGGGGAGTTTTATTGTTATTGTTCTGTTTTGGGGGAGGCAGTTGTTAAACATTTACTAGCTCACCACTGCCTACACAGCTAAGAGCGCATGCAGGGCTCTCATAATATGGTCTTTAAATACCATTTCCCACTAAAGGAAACAATGGATTCTTAGAAAACTACCTGATTCAGGGACAGAAACATACAAGATAAGACTGGAACATTTTGTCATTTCAGATAGGAAGCTATCAAAGACTACCTAATGTCAAAAAGATACAGGGGTCAACTTGAAGAGGCTCCTACTGGACAAAGATGGGATCATTTGAGCTTAATAAAGACAAACTGCAAGTTATTGATTGAAATTCATCAAATGTGTTAAAATTCATGAGTTTATAATGATGCTTAGAAACTTTTGGCTACCTCAAGAGGATGATAGGGAATTACTTCATTATCTTGAAAACTGGTAAGCAAAGCAAAAGGATAAAGATTTTTTCCTGCCTTTTACATATGAATTGTAATCCTGGATAACCAACAAGTTAATACAATAATTAAATGAAACTGTTTAAGTAATTCTTACAAGATGCCAAAACAATTAACTAAAGTGTAAAAACATCCATCAAAAAATGGCTTTTTGGGGAATGCATCTTGCCAAACAATAATCTAATTGAATTAAATTAATAAAAGAGTTTTGCTGAATTGACTGAATTAATTATTATTTGGCATATTTGAGACAAAGACTCAAAAGAACTTGACTGAATTGCCTTTGATAATAGGTTCTACTCTCTGGTCTTTTAAAATGAATAATACATATATGTCTGGAATTAGCATGGAGCACATACACATTTTGATAGCATGTTAAAGGGCCCTATTATAAGAAGACTTCATCCAACAAATCTCTTAAACTACAGAACTTCAGCAAGATTTATACAAGCCTAAAGAATAGACCAAGCTGAGATGGTAACCATCCTTGAAGTTTGAGGAGAGTATTCCCATCTGCATGCGATTTCTTAAATGAGATTACATTCATGGTTCAAGTCAAGGAGGAATTAATGCATTTGCTTTCCTTCCATTTCCTACTGCACTCTATGCCTATTCCCACCTGAAATGCTTGCACTGCCAGGCAGTTAGGGCAGCTGAAGCCTAAAATTGTGTTTGTGGGATTAGACGGTAGGGGAAGCAAGGTACAATGAAATAAAAGAATCACAGCAGCCAAGTCACCATGAGAGCATCAGAGACAGTGGTTAGCCTAAGGTGAGCCTGTCTGGATCCCAGGTTAAGAGCTGTGGTCCCTCAAAAGGGATCTATGAGAGTCCTGATGATGGAGGTGAGGAAGCATATTAGAAGATCCCTACCTAAAGACAAATTAATTTGTGAAATCCTGCAAGTCATCCAGTGGTCTCATCTGCAAAACTCTGTAATGGACTATATTCAATTCCCAGCCCTCCAAAATGTAAGTCATTAAATTCTTGTAAAAATTTCATCATATTTAGCCTACATTTTTCTTCCAAATTTCTATCATTTTATCCTGCTAGGATCCTATTCTTGGATACAATAAATTCATTCTTTCCCTGTAGCTTTGACTTTCAAATTTCTTGCCACCACTTAGGTGCTGTTTATTCATGCTGCTTTTTCTTAGCTCTGCTTCCTCTAAGTCACTCTCGTTATTGCCTTAATCATGGTCGCTGTACTGCTTCTGTGAATCACCTTCCTACCAATGTCAACACTGGCAGTAAAGTGCTGGATCTCAAGGATAATTATTGTTTTGCATTTATATTATTATTACATTTCATTCATATAGCGTCCTTTTTCATCTGATATTTTATTCACAGCGAGCCTTTTCAGGTGATTCCTGCTAAGAATATTAAAGGAATCAGAGCATTGCATAAAGAAATGCAAGAAACAATCTCATCAATCATTTGACTTCACACCTTCTCTTTCAAATTAGGAAACTGAGTCGTAGAAAAGGTGACTGAATTTCCCAAAGGCGCTTGACTGTAGCAAAGCGAAAGATAAAGGATGATTTTCCTGACTTTGCCATCTGGATTTAATTTTTTAAAACAAGACAAGACATAAATGTAATAATAAATCAATTATCCAACTAATTAATAAATAACCAATCAATTAATAAATTAAGACTCATGATTTTAGTAA
Source organism: Choloepus didactylus (assembly GCF_015220235.1). NCBI lineage: Eukaryota > Metazoa > Chordata > Mammalia > Pilosa > Megalonychidae > Choloepus > Choloepus didactylus. The sequence continues at coordinate 120,173,895 of NC_051312.1, read as the reverse complement.
ATTCTGTACAATTGTGATCACCTCTTACTGAATTAGACTCATTAAAACGACAGCCTCTGAGGACAGCTCTTACCTGAATTTGTCCACTTTCGGTACCAGAATTCTCAGGATAGAGATATGTATCTGTACCAATAGATTAGGCAGGATGGAGAGTCTTTAAATTTGAGGATGGAAGAATGGATAACCCTTTTGTCCCACAGCACTCTGTCTCATACATGCCTCTGCCAATTGCCTACATATAGCAGAGCTCTTAGTATTCAGCCTCAGTTTGCAACAGTTTTCAAATTTTAGATTTTAATGACTTTCTTGATTTCTTCAATATGTTCTTGGGAAATGCTTGCTACCTGCTTAGCTTGTTAACCTTGGAATGGATTTTCTTTCTTTTTTGTGCGATTTTCTGCCACATTTTTCTGAAGAAAGGATATTTATTTAAAAACAAATTACTGAAAGAGCAAATTTCTCTTTGGAACTCAAGTAGCAAACAATTTTACCTTGATGCAAAAAAACATGGGTGCAGCAGCTAATGGGAATGTCTGGTTAATTGTTTTATTTCTATATGCATCAAGCTGAAGAAGAATTTTGTATATGTTGCTTTTTAATTTTAGAAATGAGAGAAAATATGCTTGACCTACTTAAGAAGAAATAGTTCCAGTTCACTACTGCTTCATTTGGGAAAACAATAGCTGATTGGCCTGTTGTAACTTTTACAAGTGCTGAAAGCTAGAAACGTAATTAACTAGGCAATTAGTAATAGTGGTCTGTTGTAACTTTTAGGGGTGTCGAAAGCTCGAAAGGTAATTAACTAGGCAATTAGTAATGGTATGTATCAGGTACCTATTATGTAGTTACTATGGGTATCCAAAAGAGATATAGAACATAATTTATGAGGCCAGGAACTTGCAATCAAATTGAGGTTAAAAAAAAAAAAAAAAACCTAATACACATGAAATAATTATAGAAGAATTATGTAGTAAGATAACCAATTCAGTCAGAGTTCATGGACTGTAATAGTCCAAAATGCAAGAGATTTACGGAGCAGGTGAGTCTTGAGCTGTGCCTCTGACAGATGGGTGAGGTTTCAATATTCAGGTAGGATTAAGTAGGTATGCCACAAGAAGGGAAACAAGCACGGTATATGTTGGAATAGTGAGGTGACCCTCTGACTTGAGGCTGCATTTCGTAAAAAAAATATGACATGGCCTTGTACAACAAGGTCAACAGAGGACTTACAGAATTATGGGTACTTTTGTATCCTCAGGACCTGGATACTGTACCTAGCCACAGCACCTAGATTCTCAAATATTTGCTGAGCTAAAGTGATTTTAAAAGCTTCTCAATTAAAAGCTTCTTTATTTGAGCATTAGCATTGCTTTGTTACTAATGTTTGTGGCTATCCCTATTTTAGCCTGACATCTATCCTGAACCGAATTACACTATGTCACACTGAAACCTGAAGTAACCACCCAAGACTGTCTTCTCTAAAGAGTCCATTCTATATTTGGTTTTGATTCTGTTTCAATTCTGTGTATCCATCATGCCTAGTATCAGAGGCTACTCAAAAATATTTATTGAGTGAATTATTGAGTGATACTCTGTTCAAAAAGGTAAAACACAAGGAATGCCTGGTAGAGGATGGAAGCTGTCATTGCAAAGAGAAACAACAACAAAATCCTTCATGTGATAGATCACAAGGGAAATAACTTCTGTATGCATTGATCTCTTTCATATCTACTACTTCACATTGACCTCCCAAGAAACCTATGATCCAGGGAAAGAAGGTATTTTACAGGCCCAAAAAAGTTTATTGACTTACCCAAGGTCACCTATTTAGTAAACAGAAGAGTTCAGACTCTTGATTCTAAGTCTGTTGTCTTCTCCACGATATCATAATATACTCGGTCACCCAAACTGTGATCATTTGTCCAATAGTTCAGGATTTTCCCTTTCACAAAATTCGTTAACATGAAAGTTAGGAGCTTCTGGATTGGGGGCATTTAAATGGTGACCTGCTTGAAGAGAGAGCCAAAGGAAGTTCTGAACATTTTTTTTTTTAAGTTGAAACCAAATTTAGCCACAAGTTTCAAAAAAATAGTGAGATGAATCAATAGTTTTTTGTTTGTTTTCTTCCCACAACAAGGAATTTCAGTCTTGTTTATTTAAAGATATGATACTTTCCAGTTTACAAATATCATTTTTAGCCAGACCACATGTTGCAGGCAGGATACTTCTTTAAGGGAAAACATCTGCTGAGCAGACTTGCCTTCTCTCACTGCTGTCGTTCCAGAGATATGTCAAAGGCAATCTACCTGCTGGAAACTCAAATAGAAGCATAAATAAGATGTATCCATGGAAGAATTTGAAAACCTAAAATAACCCTCCTGAATTTTTATTTTCCTAAGCTCATAATCAGGCATCACATTCGTCTTGCTATTATAGAGACGAACACCCTCTAACCAAAGCTGCTTTGCATGGGGACAGATGTTCTGCGGTGAGCAAATATCAAGGAAATAATGAATTAGAAGTGACAAGTGCCTTCAGCCAAAAGTCGAAAGGGAATCATCATCTTGAAATCACGCATAACAGAAGGAGCCAAGGAAAGAAAGAAATGGCAAAAGTGCCAGTGTTAATCCAGAAATTAAGCTCAAGGGGTGTGTTAGGCCAAGCTAATTGAACAAGCAATGGTCTTTCTTTCATTTTGAATTAAAGTCTGTTCAAAAAAGAGTACATGTCAGAATATTCTCAACTGGATTAGAGGAAACAAGACAGCTGAATCAGCAGCATAATCAAGAAATATTTGTTAGAATGATGTGGGTTTATTGAGCAAGATAAATAGATGTGGCTCTATCACTGGAAGGGTTTACAAACTAGGACTGACAGCACTGATCTGGGGGAAAGAAACAGTGAAAAACAAAATATTGATTGAGTGACATTATGGGGACAATAGGTTAGGAGCAGATCAGACAGTTCTGTGCATAAATGTACCTAGCTCCTGCCTTCTTGAATATTAGAATCTAAGAAATATAATAATAGCAATATTAAAAATAACAATAATTACCATCATCACTAGTAATATTTCTTGAGCAGTTGGATATTGCTAAATAATATTCCAAGAGCCTTTACATGCATTCTCTCTTCCCATCCTCACATCAGCTCTAAATGATTGACATTATCTCCATTTTTAAAGATGAAGAACCTAAAGTTAAGAGATAACAACCTGCCCCAATCTCACAGGTAACATTAGGTGAGTAGAGTCAAACAAATATAACTTCAAAGCCTGTAGATTATTCTTCTGTCTTACTGCCTCATAAATTAGTCACATGTTTAATGGGAAAATGAACAAAATTAGTAATCCTAGGTAGAACCAGATAGAGAAGACAAAATAAGTATTAAATACTCCCAAACAAAAGAACAATTGACACATTTGTTACTATTCATGATTAAACAAAGAAGGAATACCTATATGCGTTTGACCCCATTACAATTGCCATTGTCTGAAAGCATTGACTGTGACTACCTTGCACGGTCAAGAAACAGAAAATAAGAAAAATAAAAAATGAATTTACCTCTATTCTCTCTTAATGGCAGGCACCAATGATATCAATTGACTAAATAGGTCTTAATGAAATTAACCAGTCTTTGTCATTAGAAAGGGATGCTAAAATTACCTTAATTAATGAATTTCTAACTGTTGCCTCTTTATTTATAAAGCTCCATAGTCTTTAGCCAATGTTAGAAATACCAAATCTAAATTAAGGTCAGGTATAGCTTTTTCACACTTCATTGAATGAGAGTGCATGTGTCCTATACACTCAATTAAGAAGAATCCAGAGCCACTGAATAACCATAAAGATTTGGTAGGAATGTGCAAAGAATTATAAACGAAGAGAGGGATAATAGTGCATTGGTCTGATCCTCTAAATCAACTCCACTGGTTTTGGAAGAGCAATTTGTGAGGGCCAGATTAGTCTTCATCAGGGGACCCATCCTCTAATGAGAATAAGCAATCATCATGGCACACATTTATTTGTTGTTCAATGCAGGTAAAATTTTTATTTCCTAATTGCTCTGGTAACACCTGAATTGTAGGTAAAATAGCTTGTCTCAGAAATGAAGACACCCAGCTTCAGAGAGATTAAGTAATGTGAACAAGATCAGACAGTCACCAATGGTTGGCATGGCATTTTAGTTAGTGCTTTCTAGAGCTGGGTGCCTGGGAAGTGAGAGAGAAGGAGACGGTCAAAGAAAACAACACAAGAGTTCCATTTTTTTTTTCCATCTTAATGGGACACCCAACAGTTGGAATTGTGGAAATCTAAAATGTGGTCAAAATGGTCAGTTTTACTGGATATCTTCAGTCTTAGACCAAACATATCTATAAGTCTCACATAAATCTACCATTACTTCCTCCATCAGTTGTGTTACAACATTTTGTACATAAACTGATCAGCATTTATCTGATTTATCTGATTCTCCAGTGTTGAAGACCATATATCAGTGCAGGGAATCGGTCTGTAATTATTTGTTTATGTTTTTGTATTTTTTTATGGAATGAATGAATTGCGATCAGTCAAAAGTCTAAGGGTGGTGTAACAGGTAGTTGTTTTAAAAAAAGGAAAAAACCCCTTATATCCAAAGAGTAAAAAAAGAATTTTGATCTGTATCTCTGAAATTTAAATTCACAATCATCCTAACTGTAAATCTGAGTTCCATTTTCACTTAGGATATAGAAAGCTGTAAAAGAGCATCACTCATGATCTAACAATGACAGGTAATCAACAAACCTACAGAAATCACATTTTCTGAGCATATTAGACAGCTGAGGTTGCAAGACAAATTGAAACCCAAAAGGTGACAAGCTTCTTGAGCATTAACGGGATGCATGAACTGTTAAGCTTTTGGCAGTGCACGGGAGGAAGAGGTGGCCATCAAAGAAGAAGGTTAAAAAAAAAAAAAAGAGCTGAAATTTAAACAAATGTATAAAGTCTGAATGTAGACTACCATGACTGTTTAGGATCCCTATGAACTCCCAGACACAAGGAGATTCAGCAACATCTCACCAACGCCTTGATGGAGTCCCATGGAAAGTGGGAGGCAGGGCAAGAGATCTGAAGCCTAATTTTTTAAGACAGAACAGTAGGGTCTAGAGGAGTCCATCTGTACTGTGGGTCCTGCCTGAGTACCAGAAGGTGGTCAATTACCACTGAAGGACATGCAGGAAATATGCCCTCCTCTGATATTAGGCAAAAGACATTCTGCCATTGGTGGAAGGGCAGGAAACCCTCCACACCCCAAACCTGCTCACATATGTGGCAAATGCTGTCTCCAATTGGGGAAAAGGCAGGAAATCTCATACCCAAGACTCTGCTTTGATTGTAAGAAGAGGCTGATTTCTACTAGAGGAGGGGCAAGAAATCCTCCTTTCCGGTACTTTGCATAATCTGCACTGATAACAAAAAGTTTTGGTAATGGATGGTGGTGATGGTAGCACAATCTTGTGAATGGAATTAATACAAATTAAGTGTACACTTAAAAATGGTTAATGGAGGGAGTCGGGCAAGATGGCGGCATAGAGAGGAGTGGAAGCTAAGTATTCCCCCTGGAACAACTACAAAAAACCAGAAACAACTAGTAAATAATCCAGAATAACTGCGGGGGGACAAACGAGACCATCCATTCATCATACACCAACCTGAATTGGGAGGAATGCCTGAGAACACAGCATAAAATCTGTAAGTAAAACCTGCGGAACCAGGTCTGGAGACCCCCTCCCCCATAGCCCGAGCTGCAAAGCCTCGTGGTGCCAGAGAGAAGCTCTCTCCCAGCAAGCTCAGCTGAGCTCCAGCTGGGGTTTTAAGTAGCGAGTGTGAACTGCTCACTACAGGTACGCAGCCCCAAAAAACAGACAGAGGCTTTGGGTGACGACTGACCTTGGAGCCTTGGACTGGGTCTGAAGGGGGCTATCTGATTCTTTTTCGGCTCAGTGGAGAAAGCCATTTTCAGTTTCCAGGGCTGTGAAGCGCAGAAGGGTGGAGACAGCACAAGCAGAGAGACAGACCATTGAAATGCTAATGACCTCCACCTGAGGGGTCTGTCTTCTCTAGGAGGAAAGGGGTGGGACCCTTTCCATTCAGAACCAGACCCCAGAGCCTGGGGGAACACAGCCACACCACCTCACACCAGTCAAGAATTATAGGCTAACAGGTGTCACCTGCTGGGCAGAAAAGCACAGTGACCTGAGGCATCAAAGGCTGGAGCAATTTTCTAAGACACACCCGCAGGGAAACCAGATACTGAATATTTCTTCCCTCTGGGACCTGAGCCTATTCTGGTCTGGGAAACCTGATTTGGATAACCAAGGAAACCATGCCTAGACAACAGAAAATTAAAACCTACACTAAGAAAAACAAAGTTATGGCCCAGTCAAAGGAACAAACGTACACTTCAACTGAGATACAGGAATTTAAACAACTAATGCTAAATCAATTCAAAAAGTTTAGAGAAGATATTGCAAAAGAGATAGAGGCTGTAAAGGAAGAACTGGACATGTATACGGCAGAAATCAAAAGTTCAAAAAACCTACTAGTAGAATCTATGGAAATGAAAGGCACAACAACACAAGAGATGAAAGACACAATGGAAACATACAACAGCAGATCTCAAGAGGCAGAAGAAAACACTCAGGAACTGGAGAACAAAACACCTGAAAGCCTACATGCAAAGGAGCAGATGGAGAAAAGAATGAAAAAATATGAGCAACATCTCCGGGAACTCAAGGATGAAACAAAGTACAATAATGTATGTATCATTGGTGTCCCAGAAGGAGAAGAGAAGGGAAAGGGGGCAGAAGCAATAATAGAGGAAATAATTAATGAAAATTTCCCATCTCTTATGAAAGACATAAAATTACAGATCCAAGAAGCACAGCGTACTCCAAACAGAAGAGATATGAAGAGGCCTACGCCAAGACACTTAATAATCAGATTATCAAATGTCAAAGACAAAGAGAGAATCCTGAAAGCAGCAAGAGAAAAGCAATCCATTACATACAAAGGAAGCTTAATAAGACTATGTGCGGATCTCTCAGCAGAAACCATGGAGACAAGAAGGAAGTGGTGTGATATATTTAAGATACTGAAAGAGAAAAAACCACCAACCAAGAATCCTGTATCCAGCAAAGCTGTCCTTCAAATATGAGGGAGAGCTCAAAATATTTTCTGACAAACAGACAATGAGAGACTTTGTGAACAAGACACCTGCCCTACAGGAAATACTAAAGGGAACACTACAGGGTGATAGAAGACAGGAGTGTGTGGTTTGGAACACAATTTTGGGAGATGGTAGCACAACAATGTAAGTACACTGAACAAAGGTAACTAAGAATGCGGTTGAGAGAGGAAGATGGGGAGCATGAGAGACACCACAAGAATGGAGGAAAGATAACGACTGGGACTGTGTAACTTGGTGAAATCTAGAGTATTCAACAATTGTGATAAAATGTACAAATATGTTCTTTTGCGAGGGAGAACAAGCAAATGGCGACCTTGCGGGGTGTTGAGAATGGGGAGGCATTGGGGGAGGGATGCGATCAGCATGGACTAGAGACTGTAACTAATAGAATAATTGTATTATGCTTCCTTTAATGTAACAAAGGTGATATACCAAGGTGAATGCAGATAAGGGGGGGGATGGGGAGGCATGTTAGACACTTGACATTGGTGGTATGTCTGATTCTTTATTCTACTTTGATTTAAGGTTATTTTTCCTTTTGCTGCTTCCTAGCTGTCATTTTTTTTGTTTCCTCTTTCTTTTGCCTCTCTACCTTCTTTGACTCTCCCTCCTGCCTTGTGGAAGAAATGTAGATGCTCTTGCTTAGTATGAGCAGAATGTTCAATTAGGATGAACTTAAATGTTTGGAAATGAACAGGGGTGTTGGTAGCAAGATGTGAGAATAACTAACAGCGCCGAATGGTGTGTGAATGAGGTGGAAAGGGGAAGCTCAGAGTCATATATGACACCAGAAGGAAAGTTGGAGGTCAAAAGATGGAAATGTCTAAAACTGAATCCTATGGTGGGCAATGTCCATGATCAACTGTACAAATACTAGAAATCACTTCATGAACCAGAACAAATGTATGACAATACAATTAGAAGTTAATAATAGAGGGGCATATAGGGAAGAACTATATACCTATTACAAACTATATACTACAGTTAGTAGTATTTCAACATTTTTTCATAAACAGTAACAAACGTACTATATCAATACTAGGAGTCAACAATTGAGGGGGTTGGTTAGGGATAGGGGAGGTTTAGAGTTTCCTTTTCTTTTTTTCTTTTTTCATCTTTCACTTTATTTCTTGTCTGGAGTAATGAAAAGTTTCTAAAAATTGAACAAAAATTAAGTGTGATGGATGCACAGCTGTATGAGGGTACCCAGGGGCAAGTGATTGTACACTTTGGATCTTTGGATAATTGTATGGTATCTGAACAATCTCAATAAAAATGGAAAAAAAAAAATGGTTAATGGAGATTGCCAGCTATGAATGTCAGTATTACCTCATACAGCAACTGTCAAAAAAAAAAAAGCTGAAAAAAAGTTCAGACTTCAATTAGAGATATGAATGAAGAGGCTCTGGCAGGGCTAAGGCAAATAAGGCCAAAGGGTAAAGGATGATATTGGTTGTGTTTTAAAACTTCAACTTCTGTGTGAGGCCAAGGGGAAGAGATGTCTATTTGGTGCAGGATCTATATTTTCTTTTACACATTAAATAATTTAATCTGTATGGTCAGTTTATTCAAACACCATAGTTACATGGAACTTAGAATAGGAAGTAAGATCTGGTAGGTTTGTGCAGGTTAGTCTGAAACCCTGACACATCCCATCCCTGAGGAACTGTAGAAAAATACAGAAATAAAAACTTCGCCACCTGGGGAATTACTGGTATTCTCACAAACATTGGGGACTACTAATTTAGAAGGCTGGGCTCTCAATCTTGGGGCTTGCACTTATGAAGCTTGTCACTGAAAAGGAGAGGCAAAGCCTACTCATAACTGTGCTTAAGAGTCACCCCCTGAGAACCAATTTGGTTGCTCAGATGTGGCTTCTCTCTCTAAGCCAACTCAGCAGGTGAACTCACTGCCCTCCCCACTACATGGGACATGACTCCCAGGGGTGTAAATCTCCCTGGCAGTGTGAGACATGACTTCTGGGGATGAACCTGGACCTGGCATCATGTATTGATAAAGCCTTCTTGACCAAAAAGGGGAAGAGAAAGAAACAAAATAAAGTTTCAGTGGCTGAGAGATTTCAAATGGAGTCAAGAGGTCATTCTGGAGGTTATTCTTATGCACTATATAGATATTCCTTTTTAGTTTTTAGTGTATTGGAATAGTTAGAAGGAAATACTTGAAATTGTTGAACTGCAACCCAGTAGCCTTGATTTTTGAAGATGATTGTATAACTATATAGCTTACATGGTGTGACCGTGTGATTGTGAAAACCCTGTGGCTCACACTCGCTTTATCCAGTGTATGGACAGATGAGTAGAGAAATGGGGACAAAAATTAATTGAAAAATAGGGTGTGATAGAGGGGATGGGATGTTTCAGGTGTTCGTTTTAACTTTTATTTTTATTCTACTTTTTGGAATAATGAAAATGTTCAAAAATTGATTGTGGTGATGTAGCACGACTATACGATGGTACTATGAACAATTGATTGTACACTGTGGATGATTGTATGGTATGTGAATAGGTCTCAATAAAACTGAATTTTAAAAAAATGGTAAAGATGCAAAATTTTGTGAGATATATGTATTACCATAATAGAAAAAAAAACAGTAGAGGGAAATGGCTGATTAATAACTAACAGCATAATAAAGAATATAATTTGTTATTCAATTTAGCTATTAAACAGGTATTTATCAAGACTGGTATGTGTTGGGAGAGGTGCTATACTCGCAAGAGTGAATTAAACAGAATTAAACAGATACGTACTCTCATAGAACTTATAGTCCATTGTGGAATAACACTCAAATATGTTTTGTGAAAAGATCCAAATTTAAATCCTAAAAAGTTTACCAATAATAATAGTAATAATAGATGGTAATAATAGAGTGGTATATGGGTAAAAATACACTTAATGTAAATAATAGATGCCTGAACTATTTTAATAGTCTTTCATCAATTGTTTTGTAAATTCACAACTACTCTAATAAAAAAAAAAAAGTTTACCAAAGCTCCTCTATCACTAATCTCTTTGTGTCCCAGTTAGTGGAGCCTCTCAAAGGACTGCACAGCGTGCATGTGCTCCTGGATACCTCTGAAATCCATCCCTCTTCCCTATCCATTCATGTCAACAATGCTTTAGTCTAGGGCCTCTTTAGGTTGATCACAGAGCCCCTGATTTTTAAGATCAAGGAGGAACTAACCCATGGGAGAAATAGTCTACAATTACAAAGGCACTGAATAATCAAGACTTTTGAATGAGAATTTGCTTTCACTTTGGGAATCAGAAAATTAGCAAGTGTATCTGAAGAGTCACTTCATACAAAATGTACGATTGTGTATTTTGAATTCCAGATAGAGTGGATTTTTAAAGTAAGGCACTGTTGCTTTAATTGAATATAATAAATATGTAAATGTATGAAATGTCTTTAATCAGTATGCATCAGTGAAAGCAAGCATACTTGACAACCAAGAAACTGTACAGTAGCTGTCATTTTAGAAAACATTCTTTTTTTGCCAGGCAATAAGCAATAAGGAATAGGTTTTATATACATCATCTCATTTTATTCTCAAAACAAACCTATTAGGTAAATATTATTATATATATTTTAGAAACACGAAAGCTAAGATTTAGCTTCTGTGCAATAGCACAGAAAATAAGTGGTGGTGCCAAGATTTGAACCTAGTTTCGAAATTGTGTTCTCAATTGCTACTTTTATGCTTTAGCTTGCCCCTATTCCTTCTTAGAAAAGGCAAATGATTATTTTCCAGACATGTTTCTTTCTGAGTGAGCCAGAAATGAAAAGGCATCTGAAATTTTTTTTTCTTCATATCTGGATATTATACTAAGGAAAGGGATATAACCAGAACCGCCATTAGGGAATAGATGGACTGCTCAAAATTTATTCATTTTGACATCTGGTGGGGGAGGGAGGTGTGCAGAACAAACATATCCTCTAGTGGAAATCTACATTTCCACAAATTTGAATACAAAACATATTGTGTAATTCAGAGAAAACATGCATTTAAAATCATTTGGTATTGTATAGAGGTTCAAATGAAAATAGGAGAAACATAATCAAAAACATAAACTTGAAGGGATTTCTCATTCTATCTAAATAGTCAAATTTATTGGCATGAAGTTGTTCATTATATTATTCTTTCAATGTCTGTAAAATCTATGGTAATATGTATTTTTTCATCCCTGATATTGGAAATTTGTGTCTTTCCTCTTTTTTTCTTGATCAGGCAGGCCCATTACAGCTTTATTCCATGTCAATAACCTTTTTAAAAGATCTGCTCACTGAATTTCTCTATTGTTTGTCAAATTCTATTTCACTGTTTTTTACCTTTATTTTTACTTAACTGGTTATTTTTATTTTTCCCTTCTTTCATTTGTGAAAAATATTTTCACCAGATATAGAATTAGAGGTTGGCAGCTTTTGATTTTTTCTTTGGCATTTTTATTGCCTATGATTCACATAAGTAATGTATCTTTTTTCTCTGGATCTATTTAAAACTTTGTTTATCACTGATTTCCATCAATCTGATCATGATATAATTTTGTGAGGAGTGTGTGTGTGTGTATGTGCATGCAAGCACATGTTTGGGATTCATTGAGTTCCTGGATCTGTTCATTCAATTTGGAGAATCTGGGTGCATTATTTTTCTATTTTTTTCTGGATTTCCTTCTCTCTTTTCAATTCCCATTAACATTAGAGGCTGGGCATTGTGAAATTTACATTCTTGAGTGTTTTATTTTGCTTTAATTTGTTGTATTCCTTTTTTCTCCTGTCACAGATTCTTTTTTTTTTTTTTTTTTTTAATTAGAGAAGTTATAGGTTTGCAAAAAAATCATGTAACGTTACAGCATTCCCATATCCCCACCCCCTATTGTTGGCACTTTTCATTAGTGTGGTACTTTTGCTACAATTGAAACAATATTAAAATTGTACTATTAACTATAGTCTATAGCTAATACACTCACAATATTGGGCTACTATCACCACCATCCATTTCTAAAACTTTATAGTCAGCCTAAATAGAAATTCTGTACAAATTAAGCATTAACTCCCCATTCTCTCCCTCCAACACTGACACTGGCAAACTTTATTCTAGATTCTAGCTCCATGAGTTTCCTTATTCTAATTATTTCATATCAATAAGATTACTCAATATTTCTCCTTTAGTGTCTGACTTGTTTCACTCAGCATAATGTATTCAAAGTTCATCCACATTGTCACGTTCAGAATTTCATTCTTTTTTACAGCTGAATAATATTCCATTGTGTGTGTATACCATATATTGTTTATCCATTCATTGGTTGATGATGGACACTTGGATTTCTTCCATCTTTTGGCAATTGTGATTAATACTGCTATGAACATTGGTGGTCAAAAATTAATCATGATGATCAAATTGATCTGATTATATACTTTGGATGATATGTTGTATGTAAATATATCACAATAAAATTGCATAAAAAAAAAACCATGGAGGTGAGAAGGCAGCAATATGATATATTTAAGGTATTCAAAGAGAAAAACTGTCCTTCAAAAGTGAGGGTGAGTTTAAAATATTCACAGATAAATGGAAACCGAGAGAGCCTGTCAATAAGAGACCTACTCTCTGAGAATTACTGAAGGGAATTATACAGGTTGAAAGTAAAAGACAGGAGAGAGTGGCTTGGAGAAGTGTGAAGAAATGAAGATCTTCAGCAAGAGTAACTAAAGAGTAAATGTAAAACCCAATAGTACTATATCCTTAATATACAACTCTACTCTTTACTTCTAATAGCCAGAATATAATTGAACAAGAAAAATGCATATTTCCTAAGAATAGACATGTATATTTATGTTGGGAAATTCTGGACTATTATTTCCTCAGATATTCTTTCTGCCCCCTTTCCCTTCTCTTCTTTTGCTGGGATACCCTTAACACATATGTTCATTCACTTTATGCTGTCACACAAATCTTCTTTTTTTTTCTTTTCTCTATCTTACTTTATGATTTCAATTGTCCTGTCATCTAGACTGCTGAGTCTTTCCTCTGCCTGTTCTAATCTGCTGTTGTATGCCTCTAGCATATTTTTAATCTCCATTAATGTGCCTTTCTTTTCCATAATTTGTTATTTTTCTTTTTATTCTTTCAAATTCTTCTTTATGCTCAAACATTGTCTTCTTAATATCATTAACTCTATATCCTTCAACTCCTTGAATTGTTTTAGTAAATTTGTTTCACCTTCTTTGATCCCATCTATTCTATGTCTCCTTTGAAGTTTTAACTTGTTCCAAATTCCATGTCTCCTTTGAAGTTTTAACTTGTTCCCTTGACTGAGCCATATCTTCCTGTTTCTTGGTATGGCTTGTAATTTTTGTCTCATGTCTGGGCATCTAACTATCTTGATGAGTTATCTCTGCAGGTCAGTTTCTTCCTCCTGTCCAGGGTTTTATTGTTGATTAGCTTCATATTAATGCTCTTCTTTGACTCTTGGTGCAACTTATTCTGAACCTTTAAAGTACGTTATTTCATTGAACCTGTATTTAATTGTTCAGATTTTCTCTGGTCCTCTTCATCTGATTCTTGTCTTGGATTTGTGGTACAATTTTGAAGATTGCACTTTTTTGCAATTGTTTCATCTCCAGGAGAAAGCTTCCTTTCTTCTGTTCCTACTCTGGAAATCTTGATCAGTTCTGTTTATTTTGTGCGGAATTTTCTCCCCAGCACCTATGATTTGTTTAAATAATCTCCTTCACTCATTGCCCCCTTTTCCTTATACTTTTCAGTTCTAGGATCTGTCCTGTCTTAGAGCAGTTCAGTTCCCATACCCTTTCTTTTTAATTTTTACCTGTAAAGCTCTTTTTCCTACGGTTTCTCCTCTTTTAGTGTATCCTGTCCCAGGGAGCCAGATGGGGTCAAACCAGAAAACTAGGCCAATCCAGAAAAGTCCATTTTGCTTTTAGGTGGTCTAGCCAACAGAAACTGGATTGAGTGTGAGCACCTCTTTCCGACAGTTTTTGCCATGGTCTCCCTCCACCACCCACCTCCCCCAGGGAGCCCTTATGTATGCAGCACGGCTCAGCAGGTTGTGTTCCTTCATGGTTCTCTATGGACTTGGGTCCCCCTGCAGGGATATGCATGGGGTCCTAACTCACTGCTCTGAGTGGCTGTGTAGTCTGTATCTGTGGTAGGAGTGACCCGGGCCGTGCTGCCCCTCAGTGATTCCCAAGCTGCATGGGAGCAAGTAAGGGGAAGAGGTCTGGGGTTGCAGGTCCTGGACAGAAATTTCCTACCTTATCTTGGAGATTATTTTCCTTTTCTTCAATTCAGTGTTTGTGGAGTCCTTCTCTAGTCTCTCTTGTCCTCCAGAGTTCCAAGCAATTAGACTTGTCCTTTTATTAGCCGATTGTGAGGAGAGACTTTCCCAGGAGAAGTCTTATGTCACCATGTTGATTTTTTGTATTCCTTTTTAAAATAGTGAATTTCATATATCGGGCATTTAACTTACTTGTGGATTCCCCTGATCCCATTCAAGGCCTGTTCTAAAGGTTTGCTACAAGTGGTTCTAGAATATTCTTTAAAAAAAAATAAAATAGTTTAACCCAACCACATAGAAATATCCTTTTGAAATACTTTTGGGGTCTCTCCTGAAATTCCTCTGGGTTCGGTAAGATCTGCTTACTCAAGCTGGTAGGTAGAGTTGGGCCCTGTGTGGGCTCTAGCAATTGTTTGTTTTAAGTTCTTGGTCATTGGTCTCTTGCCTGCAGGTTTTCTTTGCCTGTGTAATGGATTCACTCTACATGTACATAGATTGGTATTCAGCCAAGGATTCAAAGGAAACCCTTTGCAGATTCTTGGAGCTATCCTTCTATGCATCTCCCTTATTTCTGTACTTGGCCCATTCATTCCTACTACCTTGGTTTCCTCAAAATACAATTTTTGTCTCCTCGTCTCAGAAAAACTACTGCTTTTGAGTTCCCTCTCCCTATGCTTTGGTCCAGAAATTGCTGCCACGATGAAAGACAGTGTTCATTTTGTATTGTCCTTATAACAGTGATCATAGTTATGCTCTGCCTGTTGCCAATGTCTTAAAACAGTTTTTCCTTTCTGTACATCGTGCATGGAGAGAAGCTAGGACCTATAGCAGTTACTCCTTTATGGATGGAAACAGAAGTTCTTATCGTTTAATTTTGATTCTTGTTTTGGGATATGCAGATATGTGTATATGAAAATTCTGAAATACTATTATTCACTTAACTTTCAACTTTCAGCATCATAATTGTATCTACATAATTGGGTTTTGCTCAGAATTAATTTTCTTTTTAATTGTGTATAAAATGTTTGAATACAGCATGTCTGCTTCACTCAAAGGCTAAACCATGCATTTTAGTTTTGGATTCTAGATTCTTTCATCTACTCAAATATCTCACTCCTGTAATTTTATTCTACCTCTCCTGCATAATGAATTTATTTCTCCCTTTAAAATAATTTGCATAAAAATAACAATACCTCAATCTTTCTTGAACTAATGCCCCATTTGTCTGCATCTTTCAACAGCATTTTTTTTTAGGTATAAGCTATAGCCAGTCTCTGTTTCCTCAACTCTTTATCTTTCCCTATCCACCTCCAACTGGGCTTCTATTCCCATTATACAGTACAACTACAACTTTAGAACCTCCATATTGCCAAATTCATATGACTATATACAGTCCCTTTTCTAACCCCATAAACTTTGCTTATCAATATCCCAAATCCCTTTTCTTGAGTCATCAGCAATCCTTTAGATTCTCAATCTCTTCTTTAAATTTTTTTTTCACTGTAATGCATTAACTAAGCCCTTTTTCTGATCTGATGAGGCTGCTTCCTTGCAACTCTCAAAAGTGATCTACTCTTCCACATTCCTCACACCATTGGACCATAATTAGGGTATCATCGTGACCAGAGCATACCAGCTTTGTCCTTCCCTTTCCCTAAGACTGGGAGAAGGTAAGTGCTGCCTCATGTACTCTATAAAAACTCCCAGCTGTGACTCACGTATCATGAAACTAACCCTCCTTATTCTAGTCATTTATTTGTTTCTAGGGTAACTGCCCCTCATTTCTTCAAAATTTTAGCTCTAGATTCACTGTCATTTTTTACATTACTACTGTCCTATTTTTTGATGACTTTGCTAGCTACATAGATAATCCTTACTATAAAATGAATATGATTTCCTTGTTATGCCTACTTTCATCCAACAGAATTATATTCCAAGAAACAATCTCTGGGAAGAAAGGTCTGCAGCTTATGTGAGCTTTAAAAAGAAAATGACATATATAGCTAGACCTTGAAGATAAAAGTGAGGGTTTACTGAAAAGGTCAAGGGCGAGGGGGATGGAGTCAGGCAAGATGGCCTGAGAGAACAATATTCAAGGATTGTTTCCTTAAATAGATATCTAAATTGTGTTATTTTCCTACCTAGACTGTTTTCTCTCCCCTTTCCTCACACTGAATTCTTTCAAGTCCTTCAGGATGTTGAGCAGATCATAAAATCTCTATATAAATATTCCCTGACTATCACAATAAAAACTCAGAAAGACTGCATTAAGTTCTGTGAGCTCAATAAATGGGACAATCCATAATTACTTCTCATGTATTCCCTCATCTTAGATGTTTTATTTGTGTCTTTACCGTAACTTCCTTACTCCTAATATACACTGTGCTCATGGAGGAAAGGATAGCATCTAACATATGTTTTTCATCTCTAGTTTCAATAAATAGTTAAGGGTGTGGTACTGTGTAAAACAAACCAAAAGTAGAGTGGCATGTGTGCTTTTTGTGTTGAAAAATGTATGCAAATAAATTTATATCATTGATAGTTATACTTCTCATCTGAGTAGGCCTATAGTTTGCTATAGATCCCACAGAATCACACAAAATCTCAAATAAAAGGATTATGGACTAAAGGAAAGTGTTTATAGGCTCAGAATTGTGTGTCCTCACCACAGAGCCACAAATCTGGAACTGAAACACAGGTATTTTGTTTCCTTCTTTATTTTTCTTTCCACTATACTATTCTACCCCACAACTATTATGATCATTTGTACCATTATTATACTTCATTAAGTATATATATAAAGTCAAAGGTGTTTTATTAGAACCTTAAAATCTGTTCATATGAGTCCAGACTATCACTATTTGCTATTCATTTCATGTTCTCTTCCTGCCTCTGAAGAGTATTCATATCCATCAGTGCCTGCATCTATAAAATCTCAAGCATTCATTAAGAAAATGCCTTTTTGTGTATTAGAGATTTGGTTTTAATTTTGTGAGAAATTTCCATTTTTTCTTATAGTAATACATTTCATTTACACAATTAAAATGAAAACTTACAATATTCAAAACTCTAGGCTAAAGGTTGCCCTGGTGTCTGCTGTAAAGGTCTTTCCAATATCTACATATTCTTAATAAATTCATATAAATTGGTAATGATAAATGTAAGGCAATTTAGGAAAACTGGCCTAACTGCTTACAACAGTTTAATGGAAAACATACTGGAAAATATTATGCTGAGTATTCATTACTAATCCAGAAAATAAAGTGAAGCCATAAACAACAAAACTTCAAGATCTGTGCTTTAGAAGCCTTATGCTTTCACTGCAAGCATGGTTTATACAGTAGATAGCACAGTATCATGATAAAAAGAAAAACAAAGAAATATTATCCTAATCTTTCTTATATGATTTTTTATACATTGTACTCAGAAAGAAAATTATTGCTAAGTAAAGTAGGGATATGAAATTTGTGAAAAGAAAAGGATTATGGACTAAAGGAAAGTGTTTATAGGCTCAGTCTTGTGTGATTCATTCATTCAACAAATACATCTTGAGCATTTCCCAGACACTGATGGTGCTAGAGATATGCTGTATACAAGAAAGATGCAGAAAGTGCCTTCACAGAGCTTCCTGTCTGATCGGGAGGTATAACCCTGCCCAGTTGTTTGCCTCATTAACGTTCAGATTTCTCCTCCATAGAAACAAACTTATCTACCTCAGAAGGTTTTGCTGAAGGTTAAAGGAAATTATATTAGTCTCAGTAACAAGTAATGTATCATGTCTTACATTAGGAACATGGCAACATGGAAAAATAGTAGATAACTACATGGGAAAAAATCATAGTAAGACTCATTTTTCCTGGCTGAAAAGGCTTAACATTTTTAGTTTATCCTAATGAGTTACATTCAGCTCCACTTCCATGTACCCCACACTACCGATCGTCTGAATGGGTTTATTCTTGATATACATTACTCATGCAATCAAAACGCAATTTCCTTTCAACTGAAATGTTATGAAAGTCACATCTTTTATGTAATTGTTTTGAAAGATATGTTCCCTAAAAATTGAACTAGTCACATGGACTCGGTCTGGTAATCTGTAACTATACCTTCTAAACAATGCTTGCTTCTTCCTAGAAAATCCACAGTTCACAGGATGGATACAATCTTCCTAGTTATTTTCAGTACCACCTTCTCCCACCCCACCCTCCACCATGTGCTCCCAAATCCCATTGCTACAAACTATCTTTCTAGAGTCTCCTTCACTAGTTCTCATCTCTTCACAGTGCTTCTTTTAATTGAATGGATTATATCAAGTATTTGTCATAATCATCTTGTTATATATAGTCAATAGAAAAGAAAGATGTGTGTTTCAATTACACTGTTTCCTATTTCGCTGCTGCTATGAAACATAAAATATAAATGTATAAAATATTCCTGTTTGCACACAAAAATATTTCTCTTATAAATATTGATTAATTAGCAGAAGAGTTTATAATAAAAAGTGACAAAAATGAAACTACTTTGGAGTTTTTATTTTCAAGGTAATTGCTGAATTTTTGTATATTGTATAGATCTACATCTAAAAATTATTTTAATGTCATTTAACTGAAAGAGTATGGACTTTAGAGTAAGGAAGATCTGGGTTTTAAACCATGTTCTGCCACTTACCATATCACTATACTTCAAGCACATTACCTAATCATCTCGAAACTCAAAATTTCATCATCTTGAAAGGACAAGTCTTTCCCATAGCACAGAACTACTATATGAATTAAATGCAACCACTACATGCTATAAAATAAACAACAAAATGTGTTGGGCCAAAGGATGCATTAATTACTTTCACAAAGTTGACAAGTACTTTCTTCCAAGGAAAATTAATTTTTCCCACATGTATTTTGCTTAAGCTTTTAAATTTGCATGACTGATATATCCCTTGACCCTTTGTATTTTTTGCATGAATCAATGAACTTGTTATTCATTGTGAAATACTTATTCTATTTGTCCATAAAGTCATTCAAAATGACCAGTGAAAATGTTTTCACATTTATCCACAAAAACTGGAAATTTGTATTTTACTTGAATTCTCATGGTTGTGTTTAGAACTATTTCAGAAAGATAATTTATGCTATAATTCTAGGATAGTAAGTAAGGCAATCAGAAAATAATAAAATTAACCTTGGCCTTCCTCAATTTTTTTTTAATTCCTGAAAGATTGAGTTCAATTTATTAAGCACCTATGATGGGATGTGCCGTAATTTATGCTATGCCCATACTATACTGTAACCCTTGAGCCCACAGGTCCTCAGCACTCTTAGAATCCAGTCATTTCCAGGCATAGTCATGATGTTACATGGCTCCTTTAAGTAGCTGCTTAGTCTGTTTTCCCTTCTTGGATTTAGGACTGTTAGATACACAGTTAGTATTTACCTCCAATTCTGAAGCAGCTGGAAGGAATAGGCAATGGATCAACTCAAATGCAGCATTCTTTTAGGAGTGCAATAATTAAAATAAACATAAAATTATAAAATATTTGGCCAGGGTAGTTCAGGAGTTACATGAAGAAGGGAAACAGTGTTCTGGGGATGTGTCACTGATAGAACTGGATGTGATTACAGCTGTAATAAAACTAGAATGTGAACCAGGGAAAAATTACTTAAGCCTCCAAAGGTTCTATAAAATGGCTATAGTAGTGGCTAGCACAAAGAGGTCTTTGAGGATTAAATGTGCAATTCCAGGCACAGTGTGTGTTCCAAATAAGCTCTACTTATTGGTGTGATTGTATTTATTCCTTTTAATTGTTAAGCACTTAATATTATCATTTCTTATCTTTTATCTTAACCATAATCTCTTTGAAGAAGAAAAGAGCAGAGGTTGATTTCCATCCATCCACCACCGGGTCATGGACCCCAGTACATTTCCACTGTGCCTCTCTGCTTACTTCACTTATTCATGATTCCTCTCTTTATTCATTTATAAAACATTTGAGCACCTGCTAAACAGTTAGCACCGTGCTTGTTGCCATCTGCCATGCCATAAAATAGAGACATTTTTCTCTGTATTGCCTCAATACTAGTAAAATGAAATAATGAGCTCATGACAGAATGAGTCTGTTGTCTACTTCACTTGTGAGTACATATCCAGCTAGAGAGAAAGCATATCATAGAGTAAATATAATCCATGGCTGGCTTTATGTGCAATCTAAGTGTATCTGACCTGGAAGATACTTGTATCCTCTTAAACCAGAAAAGTCAGAAACAATTGCTATGTGGATATGATTTGGCACAATGTGGTGACAGATGACAGTATAAATATTACTGACTGCTTAAATTTTCTGTAGGTCCCAAGATAGGTTTAACTGTGGACAAGAAGGTCAAAAAAACATAATTAAAAATTTTTTTCCTATTTATATTTTTAAGCAGCCAGGTGATTAGAATAATAAATACATCACAAATTAAATACACATCACAGACTTTAAAATGAATATTTAAACATAGTTATTACATTCTGTGATGAATATTCATCAAAACCAACTACTTTTTAATTTAAATTATGTCAATGATTATTTTCCATTTAAAAACTAATAATTGAAACTAAACAATAAAATTAGTAAAAGTGTAACAAATGAATCTCTTTGTTAACTTACATTAATTTCACAACAAAAATTCGCAATCAATGCAATTTTCTAGGATTTACTTAAAACAAATTCCCATTTGCTCTCGTTTTTTTCCATATTTCATATTTAATATGATTCTACTAAAATCAGTAAATATTTTAAAATCCAGCTCCACACTTAAGCCTGTCCATGTCATATATTCATTCCTCAGTTTATAGCAAATCATTCAAGTGAAAACATATTGCCAAAATCCTGAGCAATCTGAATGCAAATTAAATCAACACAATAACTTAGAAGAATTTGCCCTTGGAAAGAGTACAAGTTCAGGCAGCTGTTCAGGTTCCTTATTTTGCTTAGACAATCTCTATTAGTATTATTATACTTCAGGAATACATTGCAAACTCCATTTTCAAGTATGAAGAAGCCCAGAGCAAAAAAGTCTTATAAGCAAAAGGTGAACGTATTCAGAACGTTAAGCAACGGATATCTGTCCCATTCTAAATCTAGTCAAAATAACACACCATGTCACATTAAAAGCATGGAATTCAATTGTGGCAATAAATTGAAATGCTGCTGTCTGTACCAATCATTTATTCTTATAACTAACACTGATAGAGTGTATTTATAGTTGAAGAAGCATAAAGTAGTCACAAAAGTTTTTTTCCAGAAAAAGCATAAAGTAGTCACAAAAGTTTTATTCCAGAATATTCTAATGATTAATTCCAAAAGATAAAGCTCTTATTCCATAAACTTCTCTCCAATTTTTATAGTTAACTTATTTTCTACAATGAAAATGAACACCAACAGAGAAACAGCACTATAAGAACAAATGCCAAACATGAGGTAGGAATTTAAATGTTTTATGAAACCAATTTTAATGAACACATTTTTTAATAAGTTAAATCTTTAATAAGTTAAATCTTTACCCAAGAAACTTTGTTAAATATGTTACACAAGTTGAGAGTATTGTTATAAATAATTCATTCAACAAATATTATGGAGCACCTGCTATACAACAGGTATTTGGGGTAGGTAGGCCTTGGGGATATAGAGATGAATAAAACAATCCCTACGTATAATCTTGTGGGAGGGGGGTCATATATAATCAAATAATAACTGTACAATGTGGCCAGAGACCCAATAAGGGCATCTACAATGAGTCTGAGAGCAAAGAGGAAGAGGCACCTAACTCTACCTAAAACATTTCAGGATTCTCATAAAAGGGAAGATGCATGAGCTGAGATTTTGACCTCCCTGGGATAAGGCAAAGAATACTCTCACTCTTGCCCCCAAATAATGAATACTCTGGATACACTCCAGTGGCTCCTTAAAACTGAGGCCACCAGTGAGGGCAGAGTGACTTTAGGAAGGCTGCAGTGTCCCAGTAAACTAGGAGGAGCTAAACAGTGATGGCGAGTCCCTTACAGGTTGTCCAGGTAAAGCTGCAAAGTCTACTGGGAAGTCTAATCCACTGGTTGGAAACATCTGGTGAATTCTGAGGAAATCCACCTGCTTCCACCCCTGCAGGCAGCATGTCCCAGGTGTTATGGGTTTAGTACATGGGAGAATTCTGATCTGCAGGGTCAATATACCCTAGAAATTGAACGATACATATTTTAGATTCCTTTTCTATGGAGCAAGTTGCATTATGGGAACACAGACTTAGGTACAACAGAAAGGTTCAACAAAGGACTGTTTTATTACTTACATAGCACAAGGGTTCAGAAGAGCAGGGAATGAGATCCCACAAGCCGGTCCACAGGGGAGGCCAACTGCTCAGGGTCCGTGGATGGCGGTGCCATAGGCCCTGCTTTGCCTCGGAGATGAGAGATGCGTGTCCTGCCTGAGGTTTAAGTATTTATACAACCCAGGGTGAGGGGCCCTGCCAGTGAGCAAAAAGCATACCTCAGGCAAACTTGGTGCAGGGTTCCCTCCCAGATAAACAGCTGGGGCTGCCTCTTCCAGGTTTTAGGTTCAAAGTAAGGTCAGGCCCATTCCATTAGACCTAGTATGGAAACTTACTGAAAGATCCGCACACAATTGAAAAGGGGAGGGGGAGGCACTGGAAGTATCTGTCATTTCCCAGCAGTGTCCATCTCCCAATCAAGGCTAAATGCTTTTTTCTGTATCTACATACTAATAATGCCTCTCTAAGCCACTCATTTTCTCTCACTTCTTACAAATCAGATTCCCTCTTTCCTTTCATTCTCTCTTGGCTTCAGCAACCTTGTAAAACTCCAGGTGGTACAAGAGAAAGAAATAGTCCATACTATGGTGATTTTCTCCTATCAAGACAGGCAAATCATCAAAGCCAAGGTGAAAGAACAAGTTAAAATGTTCTTGGAGAATTGGCTTTCAGAATAGTGCATAGGAAATTAGAAATATTAGGCAAAAAGGGACAAAGGCAAATCCAGTCAGATGGATTTGGGTAATCAAAGCCAAGGCAGACAGCACTGATGTAAAGGAATCCAGTCAGAAGAAAGAGCACAGTGTGTGTAGGGTTGGGTCTGGAGACTAAATAATAACTTTCATTTTTTTTTAATTCTTATTTCAAGTTTTATTATGTTATGTAGATTTTTATTTCTTGTGATCTAAGAAACATCAAAATCTTATTTTTTTTTTCATTTTTTATTGAGATTGTTCAGATACCATACAATTATCCAAAGATCAAAAGTGTACAATCACTTGCCCCTGGGTACCCTCATACAGCTGGGCATCCATCACACTTAATTTTTGTTCAATTTTTAGAAACTTTTCATTACTCCAGACAAGAAATAAAGTGAAAGATGAAAAAAAGAAAAAAAGAAAAGGAAACTCTAATCCTCCCCTATCCCTAACCAACCCCCCTCAATTGTTGACTCGTAGTATTGATATAGTACATTTGTTACTGTTTATGAAAAAATGTTGAAATACTGCTAACTGTAGTATATAGTTTATAATAGGTATATAGTTCTTCCCTATATGCCCCTCTATTAGTAACTTCTAACTGTATTGTCATACATTTGTTCTGGTTCATGGAAGCGATTTCTAGTATTTGTACAGTTGATCATGAACATTGCCCACCATAGGATTCAGTTTTATACATTCCCATCTTTTGACCTCCAACTTTCCTTCTGGTGACATATATGACTCTGAGCTAACCCTTTCCACCTCATTCACACACCATTCGGTGCTGTTTGTTATTCTCACATCTTGCTACCAACACCGCTGTTCATTTCCAAACATTTAAGTTCGTCCTAATTGAACATTCTGCTCAAACTAAACAACCACTCCCCATTCTTAAGCCTCATCCTATATCTTGGTACCTTATATTTCATGTCTCTGAGTTTACATATTATAATTAGTTCCTATCAATGAGACCCTGCAATAATTGTCCTTATGTGTCTGGCTTATTTCACTCAGTATATTGCCCTCGAGGTTTTGTCATCAACCCATTTTTTTTTAATATGGTTTTGTTCACTCACCATACATTCCATCCCAAGTAAATAATCGATGCTTCTCTGCATGGTCATACATGTATGTGTTCACCACCTTCACCACTATCTATATAAGGGCATCTACATTTCTTCCACAAGGCAGGAGGGAGAGTCAAAGAAGGTAGAGAGGCAAAAGAAAGAGGAAAAAAAAAATGACAGCTAGGAAGCAGCAAAAGGAAAAATAATCTTAAATCAAAGTAGAATAGAGAATCAGACAATACCACCAATGTCAAGTGTCTAACATGCCTCCCCTATCCCCCCCTCTTATCTGCATTTACCTTGGTATATCACCTTTGTTACATTAAAGGAAGCATAATACAATGATTCTATTAGTTACAGTCTCTAGTTTATGCTAATTGCATCCCTCCCCCAATGCCTCCCCATTTTTAACACCTTGCAAGGTTGACATTTGCTTGTTCTCCCTCGTAAAAGAACATATTTGTACATTTTATCACAATTGTTGAATACTCTAGATTTCACCAAGTTACACAGTCCCAGTTTTTATCTTTCCTCCTTTCTTGTGGTGTCTCACATGCTCCCCACCTTCCTTTCTCAACCGTATTCATAGTTACCTTTGTTCAGTGTACTTACATTGTTGTGCTACCGTCTCCCAAAATTGCATTCCAAACCACACACTCTTGTCTTCTATCACCCTGTAGTGCTCCATTTAGTATTTCCTGTAGGGCAGGTGTCTTGTTCACAAAGTCTCTCATTGTCTGTTTGTCAGAAAATATCTTGAGCTCTCCCTCATATTTGAAGGACAGCTTTGCTGGATACAGGATTCTTGGTTGGCATTTTTTTTCTTTCAGTATCTTAAATATATCACACCACTTCCTTCTTGCCTCCATGGTTTCTGCTGAGAGATCCGCCCACAGTCTTATTAAGCTTCCTTTGTATGTAATGGATTGCTTTTCTCTTGCTGCTTTCAGGATTCTCTCTTTGTCTTTGACATTTGATAATCTGATTATTAAGTGTCTTGGAGTAGGCCTATTCAGATCTCTTCTGTTTGGAGTATGCTGCGCTTCTTGGATCTGTAATTTTATGTCTTTCTTAAGAGATGGGAAATTTTCATTAATTATTTCCTCTATTATTGCTTCTGCCCCCTTTCCCTTCTCTTCTCCTTCTGGGACACCAATGATACGTACATCATTGTACTTTGTTTCATCCTTGAGTTCCCAGAGACGTTGCTCATATTTTTTCATTCTTTTCTCCATCTGCTCCTTTGCATTTAGGCTTTCAGGTGTTTTGTTCTCCAGTTCCTGAGTGTTTTCTTCTGCCTCTTGAGATCTGCTGTTGTATGTTTCCATTGTGTCTTTCATCTCTAGTGTTGTACCTTTCATTTACATAGATTCTACTAGTTGTTTTTTTGAACTTTTGATTTCTGCCGTATATATGCCCAGTGTTTCCTTTACAGCCTCTATCTCTTTTGCAATATCTTCTCTAAACTTTTTGATTTGATTTAGCATTAGTTGTTTAAATTCCTGTATCTCAGTTGAAGTGTACGTTTGTTCCTTTGACTGGGTCATAACTTTGTTTTTCTTAATGTAGGTTGTAATTTTTCTGTTGTCTAGGCATGGTTTCCTTGGTTATCCAAATCAGGTTTTCCCAGACCAGAACAGGCTCAGGTCCCAGAGGGAAGAAATATTCAGTATTTGGTTTTCCTGCGGGTGTGTCTTAGAAAACTGCTCCAGCCTTTGATGCCTCAGGTCACTGTGCTTTTCTGCCCAGCAGGTGGCACCTGTTAGCCTATAATTCTTGACTGATGTGAGGAGGTATGGCCGTGTTCCCCCAGGCTCTGGGGTCTGGTTCTGAATGGAAAGGGCCCCACCCCTTTCCTCCTAGAGAAGACAGACCCCCCAGGTGGAGGTCATTAGCATTTCAATGGTCTTGCTCTCTGCTTGTGCTGTCTCCACCCTTCCCAGAGTCACAGCCCTGGAAACTGAAAATGACTGGGGCTTTCTCCACTGAGCTGAGAAAGAAACAGATAGTCCCCTTCAGACCCAGTCCAAGGCGATCCTCCGGCTCTCCAAGGTCAGTCGTCACCCAAAGCCTCTGTTTTTTGGGGATTTGTACCTGTAGTGAGCAGTTCACACTCGGTACTTAAAACCCCAGCTGGAGTTCAGCTGAGCTATATTCGCTTGATGGGAGAGAGCTTCTCTCTGGCACCACAAGGCTTTGCAGCTCGGGCTATGGGGGAGGGGGTCTTGCGACTTGGATCCGCAGGTTTTACTTACAGATTTTATGCTGTGTTCTCAGGCATTCCTCCCAATTCAGGTTGGTGTATGATGAGTGGATGGTCTCATTTGTTCCTCCACAGTTATTCTGGATTATTTACTAGTTGTTTCTGTTTTTTTGTAGTTGTTCCAGGGGGACTACTTAGCTTCCACTCCTCTCTATGCTGCCATCTTGCCCCCCAAAATCTTATTTTAAATTTGTTCTTAAATATATACTATATTGCACTTTCATTTTTGGCAGTTGAGTTAAGTAGTGGCTGAGTAAAGTAACAATCATACAAGAGGCTACAATTTTTATTTTGCTCTATAAAAAACTGCTTTGTGTAAAGGACAACTTACAATAGTGCCAAGTAAACCAAAGTTCATGGTGGATGAGGTCATGGTGGATATTTTGCTTAGAATTATATTTTGCCTTCAAACCCCTATTCTCCTTGTAATGCCCATTGTGATAATTTCAGGCACCAAAGCAAGAAGATTGTGGGTAAATCCAACATTTGCTTATTCTGAAAATGCCATCCATGTATCAATAGGTTGGAAAGTAACAGTTATTCCCCAGTGAAAATCCCCCCAACCTCAATCAATACATCAGTTTGGAAGAGGGGTGGACGTGGGGCACTTAGTAAAATTATCCAGTGATGATTTAAAACTATATTTAATAAAATGATTTAATTAACAGAAGAACAAGAAATCTACATAAACCCTGTGAATACCAGGGGTTGTTTAGCGAAAATACCCTACTTAAATAAATGATTAGCAAACTAGCCTATTCAGCTAAAATGCCATCTACATACATTCCTAGCTCCAGAAAAATGAAATATAAGTTTACAAACTAAGGTGGTCCTTTGATACAACACATTTCAAGAGTATTGAGGAATATCCTCAAAGCTGTTTTATCTGGTAATATACATATTTTGTATCTATATATAATATATGTATAATATATAATATATATTATGATTATAACTATTGGTAAATAAAATTTAGTAGACGCAACAGGGAGGTGATCAAGCTAAGCCCCATGTCAGCAAAACCAAAATGTATGTAAGTTACTAAATCCCTGTAAATGCCTGGCTTGCCCAGAAGACAGAATTTAAATCAGCCAGTCAGCTCTCCCCAACTTCCTATTCATAAACCAGCTAGCTTCCTCATTGCTAAGCAACCTTCTGCATTAACCATATTAGAACATGTAGTCTGTATTAACTGAAAATTTCCTACCAATGTACTCCCTTTTTCTCTGAGAGCTAACCAAATTTTTTTCTGTTTTATTTTCACATTACTCAACTATATAAACGTTTGTTCTTTATGAGAAAAAGATACACAACTCACACATCAAAACACCAAGATGCTTTATGGAGTAGCTTCAGCATACTCAAATATTCCTGAAATATTTTCTCTAAAGACCTTGGAACTGGCTCATCAGAAAGTACTTAACGATAGAAACGGCTCTCACTTACTGATTCCTTAGACTGGTTCAGAATTATTGTATGATGCCTGAATGAAGGGACCTAGATCTGTCCTGAACTTGAGAAAAGAAGTATGCCCTGGACATATCAAACTCTACTCTTTTCCTCTCCCTCACCACAACCACAAGTGTCACCACATACATTTTTACACAGAAACAGAGTAAAGTGAACATTTTAGGGTACCTAAGGTGTGTTTGTGTGGGTCCTAACTCCCAGTACAGCAAATTATATGGAAACAGGGTCTCTGAAGCTGTGATTAGTTAAGATGAAGTCAAACTAGATTGGGGGGATGGGGAGAGGGAGTAATCCACTATGAGCAATATCCTCGTAAAGAACAGAAAATCTGGACGCAGAGACGCACAGATACGGGGAAGAACGCTGCGCAATGACAGAGGCACAGAGTGAAGTGCTGCAAGCTGCAAGCCAAGGAACACCAGGGATTGCCCGCAACCCACCAGAAGCTAGGAAGAGGCAAGAAAGGCTTTTCCCCTTCAGGTTGCAGAGGGAGCAGGGCCCTGATGACACCTTGAATTTTGGACTCCCAGTCTCCTGAACTGTGAGACAATAAATTTCTGTTTGTTAAGCCACCTAGTTGGTAGTATTTTGTAGAGCAGCCCTAGGAAACTAAGACAGTTACCATTTAGTTTAACAAGACCCAGGATCTCTTGTTTATCCATCTTTCTTTCTCTGCCCATTAATTCTTTCCATCTCTATTCCTTTTGGGCAGAGATTACATTATACTATTCCCAATATAAGTATCTTAAGAAGAGAGACAGTTACACTCCTATCAAGACTTAAATATATATAGGGAGATACCACTCTCTACCAGCACTGTGCTATGGCATAGACACAGTTTTGTGGGGTTGAAAGATTATCCAGTTGGGAGTTGAACTTTTAAGAAAGTAAAAACAAAATCACAAGTACAAAACAAAACATGAAAATAAATGCACATTTAGAAAAGAAGACAGCAACAAATTATCAATTTTAAAAAACCAACAAATAAAAGCTCATAAAATCCAGGAAAATAACATAATATTTCTGTTAATTAACTACCTGACACCCTCTGTAATACTCTTTTTTTAACTTCTTTTTTCACTAAATATACTTGATTTTCTCTTCATACGAGAATCATACTACAAAATAATTCTCTACAGAGAAAATAAAAAATAATTCAGCCTTTCCTCTAGTATGGCTAATTGCCATGATTTTAAAATTTTTGATAAAAATTTTTAAAAAGTTTTTTAAATTACTGCTGTGCTGTACTGAGCTATAGAATACATAATCAAATTACTCTTATACTGTGTACATTGATTTATTGGTGACTACGAGTAGGAGTTTTGTTACTGGAACTCTTGTGTCTTCAGATAATTTCATTGCTTTGATGGAAGTTTTGTATGCCTGTTTTGTCTGGAAATAACAAACTTTGTTAGGCCAAAATGTTTCAGAAACACTAGGTTCAAAATTTAATGTTAATGTTAAAATGTATAAAATTGGCAACTTCACACAGAGGTATACTGGGTCTTCACAATATTGCTACAGGTTTCAAAAAAAATTCCCATTAATATATATCACATTATAATTGCAAAAAGAGCAATATTATATACATTACTGAAAGTAGAAAATAGATGTCAAAGAGAAATAAATCCTCCAATGAAATTTTGTACATCTGATAATGGAAGAATTTTCCATAGGCCCGTTTTTCTGGCACATACATTTCAAACCTGTTTCTTTTTCACTACCAGTAAACTTCTGGTACTGATGTCATAGGACATATTTATGTTGAGATGTGGCATCTGGTCCTGCACTTTTTTGTCATGGATCCGGGCATGGTATCAGAGTGGAAGCCATTCCTGCGATGGAAATCCAGTTATAACTTAACCACACAGCCATCGTTTCTGGTGCTCTTCATTTCTTTATGTGGATCCAGATTTCATTCTGTTTGAAGAACTTCTGTTAAATTTTTTCGTAGTGCAAATTTGCTAGTGATTAACTCTTTCACCTCTTGTGTGTCTGAAAAAGTCTCTATTTCACCTTTATTTTTGAATGATATGGTCACTGGACAAAGAATTTTAGGTTGCGAGTTGGTTTTGTTGTTATTTTATACCCCCTGTCAGCATGTTGCTCCACTGTCTTCTGGTTTGCATTGTTCATCCTCCAATAAATTGTAAACATTTGATGATTGGAAGAATTTGCCACAGGCAAGTGTCTGACACATACACTTCAAACCTGTTTCTGTTCCAATACCTGTGAGTTTCTGAGCACAATTTCCCTCTGTCTGCTTTTAAGATTTTTTTTATCACTGGTTTATAACAATTAGATTATGATGTGCCTTTTTTGGTGTACCTTGATGTTCACTTCATTTTTTCTTGTGCTTGGGGTTCTTTGAGATTCTCAGATCTGTGGGATTATTCTTTAAATCAAATTTGTAAAATTTTTAGTTATTATTTTTTTGAACATTTTTTTTCTGCTTCTTCCCTTCGAGGACTCCAATTATGTATCATGGGTTATTTGCGGTTATCCTATGGCAACTATTTTTCCCAGTCATTTTCTTTTTGTGTTTCATTTTGGATCATATCTATTGCTGTTTCTTCAAGCTTACTAATCTTTTAAGCCTTTTGTTATATTTAACGTCTCTTCTTAACATACTCATGGTTCCTTCTACCTTCTATATCGTTATAATCGTTTTAATATGCTTGCCAATTAATTATATCTGTGTCATTTCTTGATATCTTTCTATTCATTGAAATTTCTCTTTATTATTAATGTAGTTTCTCCCACTTTGCATGTCTGGTAATTTTTGACTAGATTAGATTTTACTTTTGTTGGAGGCTGTATATTTTTGTATTCCTCTAAATATTCTTGAGCTCTGTTATGGAGTACAGGTAAACTATAAGAAACCCTTTGGTTCTTTCAAGGCTGGCTTTCAAGATTTGTTTGGCAGAACCACAGCAGCATTTATTCCAGGCTAATTTTGCTCCACTTCTGAGGCAATACCATTTCTAAGTACTCTACCCTGTGCCCTGCATATTTCACTCTGGCTGGTGGGACAAAAATTACTCCTGGCCTTCTGTAAGCTTTAAAGATTGTTCACCTACTTTTTCCTGGTGGTTCTTCCGCAGCACTTGGGTCATTAGTACTCAGTACCCAACCCTTGTTGATCAGTCCTCAGATGAAAATGCAGATCTGAGAGCTCTCTCCTCTCTGTGCAACTCTTTCCTCTCTGATCTTCGGCCTATGTTCTCCCTGAATTTCCCACTCAGGGAGACTGTGGGTCTCTGTTTGGGATCCCCCTCCTTGCATTGCAGCCTGGAAACTCTCCCCAGGCACTGAGCTAACTACTTGTAAGGCTTACGTTGTTTGTTTTCCTTCTCTCAGAGATTACTGTCCTGCCTGTTGTACAATCCCTGAAAAGTGTTATTTCTTATGTTTCATCTGTTCTATGATTTGCTTAAATCAGGGGGCTATATCTGGTTCCTGTTACTCCATAATGGCCAGGAGCAGAAGTCCAATCAACTATAACCTAACTATACACAGACATTGACTGTGACCCACTTTAAAACACCTGACTAAACCCAACCTAAATATATTCCAAATTCAGCTTCCATTAGCTGGATCCCAAAATGCCCATGGACATTCCAAGGCCATCTGGCATTTTAAAAAGTGTAATGCAAGGGAAGTTGGAGTAGAAACACATTTCGATACTCCCCTGATGGCATCAAGAGGGTTCTGATTATTTTTTTAACCATCATCTTGTGTTTCTGTATGTGAAATGTATACATATTGTACTCCCTGGAATTTTAAAGCTAAATCAAGTCTTTTAAATGGGTTTAACAGAACATAGAATTTTTACACATAAGTTATAAAAAACATTTTTATTCACAGGCAAGGAGAGAAGAGCCCTCCCTAGACATTGGTTTAGTTTTTACCTATATCATCTGAGAATAAATTCACCTCAATGTTGTAAACTCTACGAACTATAAAGTAGCTGGGACCCTTTCATAGCACGTGTCTCAATAGAGATTAAATTTGCAGAGTTTTCCTCTCTCTCTTTTGTGCTTGAAGTTTAAAGCTATACAACTTAGCCAAAAGTAAGCAATCAGTTGGGTATTTTCCAAGGGTATCATCCTGCAAAATAGAGGACTTATGCCCCCCAAGAATCCTGGAAGTTTTGCAAGCACAGCAGCGAATCAGGCTATTATGATAAACTCTTTGTATTTTCAGAGCGTAAGAAGAGTTACCTGGCTTCTTGTGTGGATTCCTCAGGAGCAGATGAAGGCAGCATGTGTGGGTCTTTGAGATAATAGAATAGAGAGCCAGGGCTTACATAGCTCTCCTGGGACCATCTGGTACTTCGGTAAGCAACTGAGATCTAAAATATCTAGATATGAACTATTTCAAGCCTAGGAGCTCAAGTATGGAACACATTTGTCCAGGCTTTGCATTGAGACAATGAGCTCATCCACTCTAAAGAACCGCTGGTCCCAGGAGGCAAACTTGACTAGTGAGGCAGCTGCACAGTAGCACAGCCATGAGCAAACATCATCTCTCAGTCCAGAGGACACCAGGCTTCCATAGCTCTTCTGTTCAAGTGAGGGATCAGGATAATATGGAATTAGTCAGCCCTAAGTTCTCTGTAGTCTGAGTAAGTCCCTGTGTTCCCTGAAGAAAAGGAGGAGAAAATTCTCCAAAAGAAGATGCTGGGTTTCCTGCTGCTGGAAAATATGATGGATCATGTAGAAATAAACCTGCTTCTGTTATTCTGATACTGTTTTTTTTTCATTACAAAAGTCAATAGAAATAACCATAAATAATGTCTTAATAAGTGCTTAAATTTGAAATGCAATGAAGACAAAAGATTTTTATTCTTTTGTGGGGAAAAAAAGCAGTATTTGATATCCAAAACTACTGGAATCTTGAGATGAGATCTCAAGGGATACCTTTATCTCTTGAGAAAGAAATAGGGCAAGAAGTTTTCTTCTAACTGCTTGATTCTCAAATATTATGCTTAAATGCTAACACTGAAATTAAAGTTATAAATTATACCACAGTGTGACAATTTACAAATTTTTTTTTTACTTAACAGAAGGATAAACTTCAGTTTTCCTTTCAATAATCCTCTCCCATGGGAGAGGCATGATTTACACAGCTTTCCCAAGAACATCCATCAGTACTTGGAGTAAAACTGGCTGTTGTCAGAGCTGGCAAGAGAGTGCACAATCCCAAGAATGTGCAAGTCCACTATTTAGATGAAACATGGAACTACAGCTATAGAGCATCATTGAACACACATGCAGTGCTATTTTCTTTGCCTTCAAACAGCTGGCAAATGCTGTTTGAACAACTGACAACTGATAAGAAAAGCAAGCTGCAGGTGCTCTACAGAAAGAAATCCATCTTTGCCTTTTTCCAAAAATATCTATAAAGGAAAAATATTTCTCAGATTATTATATAGGCATAAAACAATAGAAATTAACAAACATTTTGTCACAAAAAAAAAAAAATCAGCTTACTACTTTAATGCCCTTCATACATTTTTCTCTACCTCCTGTCAGGGTCCACTTGCATAATCATGCATTTTACCATCAGACTTGTCTTACAGGAACTGGTTTGATCATATCTTCCTTCAGGTAAGAGAATTTCATGGAATCTGGGCTTCCTGGATCTACAGTCAAGGCCCTGGCTATGTTTTTGGTCTCACATCTACTCTTCCTTCTCTTGGTTTCACATATGCCAATCACCAAAAACCGTCTTCATTCTCCCTTGCTTACTCCTCCTAGTACCATTGCCTCTAGTCTTTGATCCCCACCCTCCTCACAAGGACCTAAAATCCATTGATGCTGCGAATCTTCTACTGTCCCTCACTTCTCTCCTGTCCTCATACCCAGCTTAGATTTCAATATCATCAGCATTTTCACTCCTTATATACATCTTCAACTCCCCTTGTCCCTCTCTTTTCTGTTATATTAACAGAAAAAGACCAACCGCTGGTTAAATCCAACTCTCCTTGTAATCCATGTTTGTTCCAGGGCTGCAGAAACATGGATGGAAAACACATACTCACGCTGATTGGTCTCACTTCAAATGTGAAGTCTACATCAGGCTGGATGAACACCAACTCGGCCCCTGATGCTATGTGGTAATCGTACTACTAGTCCAGTCACTTTTTCATTCTTCTAGATGAAAATTCTCAGGCCTCCTCACACCTCCTACGTGTCCATCCAAAGCCTCACTCTCAGATGATAATCATGTTTCCTATTTCACTGAAGGAACAGCAGCATTCAGAAGAGAAGTCCCACAGGCTCCCCCAAATCACATACCTACTGTTCAGTCCCTCATCTTCCTGTAGATAAGCATTCCATTCTCCAATCCAATGTCAACCACCATATTTGTGCCATGGATTTAAACATTATTTCTCACATAATTGACGCAATCATCACTCCACTAATTCTATCTCCCTTCCCTTTTGCATACCCAATTTCCTCCTCTCTCTGTTGCATTATTCCAATAATGTATACAAACATATTGTTATTTCTTCAGTCTTAAAAATTAAAAGTATACACACACGCAAATACACTTTTGACCTCATTTCCCCTGCAGTTACCACTCCATTTCTTAATTCCCTTTTGCAGCAGAACTCCTTGAAAGGGGAATACCGAAAGAAGTACGGACTTCCCTACTTCCTATTGTCTCATTCTCTATTGAATCCACTCCAATTACGTTAGCCTTAGATTGCTACAAATTAGCTCTTAGAAACTCAACAATGAGATTCACATTGTCCAACCAATGGGTCAGGTGATTATATTAATCATACTGAGTCTCTCACATTTGATACATTTGACACAGTCTATTACCCTAGCTTCTTGATATTCGTTCTTGTCTTCCATGACACCCTTCTCTTTTGAGACTCTGCCTACATCACTGGCTTCTGCTTTTTATCCTCCCTTGTTGGTCCTCTCTAAACTCCCCAACTTCCAAACATTAGACTTCCCAGAGTTCAGTCTCTGGAGCTCTTACCTTCTTTTCTACTGTTAATGCCTGGGTGATATCATCCAGTCTCATGCAGGGCTGTCTTTCATAATTCCAGTGGTCCGCATTCTCAATATTTTAATTGTGAATGGTACTCTGAGGACCCAAAGTGAGTGGTACTTCCTAGAATTATGCAAAGTTGAGGAGCTTGTCTCATAGTATCATTTGCATCTTTATGGTTTCCAAATTTATACCTTCAGCCTGGTGACCGGATCTCCAAACTCATACACCCAACAGCTATTTGACATCTTCACTCGGATGTCTGAGAAGCAAATCAAGCTCTTTAGTTCAAATACTGAACACGTTACTGCACCCCCCTCCCATAAAAAAGCAGCTGTCTAAACAGATCGTTGGAGTCATTCCTGACTCCTCTCTTTCTCTCCCTTGCCTTCCTATAATACCTTTCATACAGCCACCAGTGTTACATTAAAAAAAAAATGTAAGTTAGATAATGTCATTTCTTGATCAAAAGCACTCAAAATCTTTCCGGTTTACTCAGCATTAAATACAATGGCCTATAAAGTCCTTTATGCTCTGTCCTCCTATAACTTTTCTGACTTCATCTAAAACCATTTTCTTCCTAACCCATTACCCCCTCTTGGCAAACTCCACAGCCATACTGGCCTTCTTGCCCTTCTTCAAATAAACCACACAAACCCTGCCTAAGGGTGTTAGTAGCTAAGTCTTCTATCCTGAGCAATCTGCGTATCCATGCAGCCCACTCCCCCTTTCTTCCTTCAGGCCTTTGTGCAAATAAAACTTTTCTCTAGAGACCTTCCCTGACCAACCTGTACAGAATAGCAACATGCCCTCCTCTAGGTAGCTCCCTGGAATTCTCAGCTCACAGTTAGTGCCCTTAATCCTGTTTTATTTTCCTTTCAAATC
Organism: Choloepus didactylus; assembly: GCF_015220235.1. Classification (NCBI taxonomy): domain Eukaryota; kingdom Metazoa; phylum Chordata; class Mammalia; order Pilosa; family Megalonychidae; genus Choloepus; species Choloepus didactylus. Next base: position 120,137,654 of record NC_051312.1, on the reverse strand, counting down.
ATTTTATGGAAGTACGTGTGTGTGTGTGTGTGTGTGTGTGTGTGTGTGAGAGAGAGAGAGAGAGAGAGAGAGAGAGAGAGAGAGAATGAGAGGAGAGAGGAGTGAGATAGATTTTTTTCCTCCCTGTCAAAAGAACAGCTACTGCAAATAGAAAAGAGAGCTTTATTTATAGTATTAGAATTCATTAATTGGGCAAAACTAAGTAAAAGCAGGTATTCCAAAGTTTTCAGAGGGCATTGGGAATTTATACTCCAAAAAAAAAGGAATTTGCAGTTGTTAGATGAGTTCTGTTCTAGCAGCTCATTGAAACACCAAGTCAGAAGGAAACCTGTCCAAAGCTTGGGTTTCTTTTTCTCATCCTATTTCTTGTAAGTTTTAAGTCTCACTCTCTAAGTTGCACATGCCTGAAGTCTGATTGCATCAGCACAGGGTGCCCAGCTAACTGCCATGCTTCATGCTTGCACCCAGTACTAATTTATGTAGAGAGAGTAGTTCAAGCTCTGGAGTCCTTCCACACATGGGGATTTGTTGTCCAGTAGGACACCTCTTAGAACACAGAGTTTAAGATCATTCATACAAGCCAGTAAAACAGGTATCACTTTCCTAATGGCACGAGACTGGCTAGAAGACAAAATTAATAGGTGGCTATTTGGGAGTTTATGGATGGCAAGAAATTGTACTAGATCAGGCCAGGGCTTTTCTGAAGACATAATATCCAGTTCTGTCACAACTGACATATTGTCATGCTAAGACATAGCAGAAAATCATCAAAATAACCAACATTCCATATTTCCTTGGCCTACACTAGTCCAATGACATTTCTGCCCACAGCTTCCAGGACTTAGTAATTCTTCTTTGCCTGAGTCCTGGAAAGCCAACACATAACACCAGGGCTGTGTTCACCTCAAAGTTTGATGTGGATCCAAATTTGCAATCCAGCTAGCCTAGCACATGTGCTCAAGAGTTGATGGTAGAAAGAGCAGAATCAGAGCCATGTTTTACTGCCTCTCTGGATATAAACACAGTACCTTCTAGGGAGAAAGTTATCAGATTATTTAGGACACAGTCTGTATAAACATGTAAAAGTGGCCTCAGAATCAAACCAGAAATTAACAGACTTTTGAGCATGTTAATAGCTCTCATTAGAAGTCAAGCAGCTGAGTCTCACACCTAAGAAAAGCATATAGCATTTTAAAAGCTTGATGTTTCAGAGGTCAATAGGCAGCCCCATATGGTACCTTGCTGTGTATATGTGTGTGTGTGCATGTCTTAAAATAGCAGACTGCATTTGCGTCCTCTGATCCATCTGCTCCAACAGCAGTAAACTGTCAACAGGGGCTTTAAGCATATGGATCGTATGGTTGATTTGTCTTAAGGACAAAGCATTTGCCCCGAGTTTTGTATGCTTTGATCAAACCTTTCAGTTTCCCTCCTTTCTCCCTTCAGCCTTTACTGAAGGTGGCAGGGGTCCACCCAGATTATTCCTGCTGGCAAGTCACAGAAGGCAATTCTTAATTATTCATAGGATCCAATTACATTTCTGTTCATATGCTGTCCACTTTACCTGTATTTCCTGCTTTTTTATCCCCCTCAGCAGCCTAGAACACTGATTTTATTTTTCCTGCAGAACCAGCTGCAGGACAGTGGTCATAACTGAGAACAAAATAATAATCCAAACTTCATTTGACTGTGTTGGGGTCCTTACCCAACAATAAAAAACTCATTGTGCACTGTTCAGCTCAAAGCCGTGATCTACACAGATCCTGTGGGTACATGATGGCAGCCATTTGGGGAAATGAAAACAGATGTATTGATAAAGGAGGGTGAGTGTTTTCTTCACTCATCTCCACTTTCTTTCTGTTGCCTTTTTTTGTCGTTGCATGCTACTTCTCAACACAGCTCCATGCTCCAACTGTTATTCTTCTTCATAATATTTGTTCTATTTTATCAGAGTAAGGTCATTTGATAGGTCAATAAGAATTAGCTCTTCACAGCACTAATTACTTTTAAAGACAACCTTGAGAGAGATAATTAAATAAATTAATCTCTGATTGTAAATTTTAGAACCTGTAGGTTTGTGTGAAGAAGAAAATTCAGGGCAGCAGGTCATCTCAGCATTCTGTAACTTACCCTACAAATCACAAAAGAGGAAAGTATTGTGTTTAAGACACAGTCTCTTCCATATATTAAAATATATTTAAAAGATCATTTGGAAAACGATTAAATGATCGAAAAATGACATCTAACAGGAAAATAAATTCTAGAAATAGCTGTATAAAAAAGACTAGGCTATTAAAATAATTATTTCATTGTTAATTGGTTACCTATCATTAGGGGGAAAAAAGTAAATCAACCTCATTACCCTACACACACATTTTGGGGGGTATGACTGGAATAAACAGTTTGAGAGCTGAGTTAACCTCAGATAGAATCTGAATAGACCATTCAAACATGTCAACAGTTTAAAAACTCTGAATTTAAGTGTTAAGCTATTTTAGAAACAGGTAAGTGGAATGAGACTAGCCTTCAGATTTGATCATCATAGGAAAAAGCAATATCACCTAGGCTCATTGTTAAACATACTGGAAAAGCCCCATTCCAACTTTGGAAGACTTTCAAATGGTAGCTACAGTCCTCAAGGATAACTGATGAGCCATGAGATAGAAAGCCTCTCAATTTCTGTCTTACATTAATAATGACATATTGTTTATGCACAACAAATTTGTAACCAGAGGTAAGTGCATGCATTCTGACACATTACAAAAGTGATTGGAGTGATAAAATCCAGAACCCAAGCAATGATTTCACAGATTGAAGAGAAGATGAAAGATCCTACCAAATAAGAAAAACGGTATCAATATGCTATAAGCATCTCTGAAAGAGATAAAAATTACAACCCTGGGTCTACCAGAAATATACTTTGGGTGTTTTTGGATGGACTTTATGTATAGGGGTAGGAATTCTCAAGGAAAAGCTTTCTTATCCAATGCTAAAATTTATAATGTAATGAGTTCTCCCTGAGTGCAGGGATTGTCTGTTTCCTTTTACCTTTTTTTCATTGCTAAATATGTAATAACATATACATAGAGGTGGTTGGTGGCAAAATTCCCTACACATGTTGACTTCAGAGTGGGCGTGATATATCCCCCACTTGGCTATTGACCTGGTCTTCCGGCTGGACTACTTGTCTTCACTCTCACTCCACAATTTCCTATCTAGTCTCCAAGCAACACCAGAGTCACTTTTTTTTTTCAAAACAATTCCCTTCCAAGGCTCAGGAGACCTTCATGGCTTAGCATGGTGTACCACTTGACTTCTTCTCTGACCACTCAATCCTCTCTTCTCTACTGCTCCAGCCACACTGCTCTTCATTCCAATATTCAACCCAGCCAAGTGCATCCTTGTCACGTGACTGTTGCACCAGCTTTTCCCTCTACTAAGAATGTCCTTCTGCCTGATTCACATGGTTAGCCAGGCTGCTCATTCAAATGTCAACTAAATGTCTATTTAAAAATATAAAATATACACACACACACACACACACACACACACACACACACACATATAGGAACAAAATAGCAACTTTTATAGCTCCATTCTAAATGCTTTACATATATTAACTCCTTTAATGTTCATAACAAACCTACAAGAAGATCCTAATGTCATCAACCCCATTTACAGGTGAAGAAACTAAGGCACAGGGAGGTTAAGAAAATTGCCCAGACATTTGTAAATATTGGAGACAGATTAGACCCTGGATCTGAAGTCCGTTATTTTAACCACTTCATTCTTCTAACTCAGAAAATTACCACCCAGTTACCCTCTATAATATTACCCTATTTTATATTTCCTCATAGCATGTCTTACTATCTGATACATGTAGTGTCGATTTATAGATCCATTCTTATCTTTTTAAAAATTACTATCTGGAACAGACAGTAAAAATAGGAGATAAGGATGGAGCAAGATGGCGGCATGGGGGTGTGGAATTTAGTTAGTTTCCTTGAACAAGTAGCAAATAATGAGGAACAACTAGTAAATAAGCTGGAAAAACTGTTAGGGAAATTTTTGTGTCCAGACACACATAATACACAAGTTTGGAATGGGTGGAATGGCTGAGACCACAGCATAGAACTGTAAATAAAGCTCCCCAAACTGTGTACTTGGTGCCCCTCTCCCATCACCATGGCAGGCTGAGGTGGAAGACTTCCCTGTGGGAAAAAGAAGCAGTCTACTAGAACAAGGAAAGGTAGCCCAATCAAGCTCCAATTGTAGTTTTAATTAACAAATTTGGACTAAGGAATACAAGCTTTGAGCACAGATAAGCAAACAAGCAGGATAAGGAGCAAGCACGAAAAGAACCCGGAGGTTTCTCCCAGTAGAGAGAAGGTGGGGCTGGTGGAAAAAATATATATAAATAAATAAAAACAGAGGCTTTTGGAATCAGCTGGGCTCAGAATACTGGAAAAGGGCTGTGTCCCAAGAAAGGGGGCACATGGAACTGGGTACTGGCTCCCATTCCTGCTTGGTGAACTGGAGGGCTGGGGACTGGCTCTGAAAAGGGGACTTCTTTTTTCCTTTTCTTTCCCTCAATTTAAGTAGCTCATTAGAGAAAGCCTCAAGAATTTTCAAATTGTCGGTAGTGACCCAGGCAAAGGTGGAGTTAAGACAGAGAAACAAAGGAAGAAATCAAGTGTAGGAGACAATTCCCTAAAGAGCTTATGTTCCCTAAGAAAAGAAGGAGGGGCCCAGCTTAAGTGGCTGCCCTCCCTCATAGAATCCAGACCCTAGGGCCTGGATGGGGGAAAAAAAAAAAAAACAGAAACAGCTTAAGCTTGGCTTCTGAAACCCTTGGTCCCTGGAAGGTCTACTGAGATTTAAAAGTACGGCACCTCTTTACACAAGTGGGGAGCTGTGGGCCGAAAAGTGCCATCTGCTGGGCAGAATAGGAAAAGCACAGCATCTAGAGGTCTCACAGGAAAGTGTGACAATTATATGGGTCTCATTCTTAGGGAAACTTGACACTGATTACACCCTCCTCCTGAGACCTGGGCCCATCTGGTCTGGGAAAAGCTGATTGGGGTAATCAGGGAAACCAGATGCCTAGACAACAAAAAATTGTGAATCACACTAGGAAAAATGAAGAGATGGCCCAATCAAAGGAAAGAACTTACACTTCAAATGAGATACAGGAGTTGAAACAACCAAATAAAGATCTTCAAACAAATATGCTAAATCAATTCAAAAATCAAATCAATGAGTTAAGAGAAGATATGGAAAAGGAGATGAAGGATATAAAGAAGATACTGGGTGAACATAAGGAAGAACTCAAAAGTTTGAAAAAACAATTGGCAGAACTTGTGGGAATGAAAGGAACAATACAAGAGATGAAAAACCAATGGAGATATACAACAACAGATTTGAAGAGGCAGAAGAAAGGATTCAGGAACTAGAGGACAAAACATTTGAAATCCTACACAAAAAAGAACAGATAAGGAAAAGAATGGGAAAATATGAGCAGGGTCTCAGGGAATTGAGTGGCAACATGCAGTGCATGAATATACATGTCATGGATGTACCAGGAGGAGAAGAGAAGGCAAAAGGGGCAGAAAGAATAATGGAGGGAATAATCACTGAAAATTAACCCATCTCTTATGAAAGATACAAAATTACAGATCCAAGAAGCACAGAGTACCCCAAACAGAATAGTTCCAAATAGACCTACTCCAAGACAATAATCAGATTATCAAAATTCAAAGACAAAGAGAGAATTCTGAAAGCAACAAGAGAAAAGCAATCCATCATATACAAAGGAAGCTCAATAAGACTATGTGTGGATTTCTCTGAAGAAACCATGGAGGTGAGAAGGCAGTGGGATGATATATTTAAGATACCAAAAGAGAAAAACTGCCAATCAAGAATTTTATATCTGGCAAAACTGTCCTTCAAAAATGAGGGAGATTTTAAAATATTTTCAGATAGACAGATACTGAGAGAGTTTGTGAACAAGAGACCTGCTCTATAAGAAATACTAAAGGGAGCACTCAAGGCAGATAGGAAAAGACAGGAGAGGGAGGTTTGGAGAAGAGTGTAAAATGAAGACTATCAGTAAGGGTAAATAGAGAGAGAGAGAGAGGAAATAAGATATGACATATAAAATCCAAAAGACAAAATGGTAGACAGTAGACATTATGTTGAGTGAAATTAGCCAGAAACAAAAGGATGGATACTGTATGGTCTCAATAATATGAACTAACATTGATGTGTGAAATTTGAGAGTTAAAGCTGAGAACATAGGCAGATAGAAAGACGTTAGAGATTGGACATTTGATGCTGAAGGGATTCAGAAGGTTTAACACAACTGATTTTTGTATAGATCCAGAAATGGATAGAATAATTCTGTGTGATGGATGGTAGCATAATATTGCAAGTACACTGAACAAAGAAGACTGAGAGTATGGTTGAAAGAGGAAGGATAAGGGCATATATGACACCAGAAGGAAATATAGATGATAAAGACTGGATGATATAACTTAGTGAAACCTAGAGTGGTCAATGATAGTGACTAAATGAACAAATATAAGAATGTTTTTAAGTGAGGGAGAAAAAATGAATTTCAACATTGCAAAGTGTTGAAAATTGAATGGCATAAAGGGAAAAATACAATCAATGCAAATTAGAGTCTATAGTGAATGGTAATATTGTAAGATACTTCCGTTAATTGTAACAAACGCAAATGTCTATAAGGGGGATATAAGGGAATGATATGGGATTCTTGGTGGTGTGGCTGTTATCTGACCTTTTCATTGTATTTTATTTTATTTTTATTTTTCCTCTATCTTTTATGTTTTTATTCTTCATTTTGTTTCTCTTTTTCCTCTTTATTTGTGGAAGAAATGGAAATGTCCTCGTATAGATTGTGGTGCTGAATGCATAACTATGTGATTATACTAGGAACATTTGATTGTTTACTTAGGAGGGAGTATATGGTGTGTGAATAAAACTGTTTAAAAAATAACAGGGTTACAAGTGCTGGAGAAAATGTGAAGAGAGGGATGTACCTATTCCCTGTGGGTAGGGAAGTAGAATAGTGTAGCCTATCTGGGGGACAATGTGATGGTTCCACAAGAAGCTAAGTATGTGGGTGATATATGGTCCTGCAACCTTGTTATTAGATATCTACTTGGAAGAACTGAGAGCAGGGACATGAATGACACTGCACACCTGTTTTTATGGTGGCAGTATTCATGATTTGCAATGGATGGAGGTGGCCCAAGGATACATCAACTGATAAACAGAATGATGAACTGTGGTGTATACATACAATGGAATTCTGAGTGGTGGCAAGAAGAAATGAAGTTGTGAGGTATGCAATTTCATACCTCACAAGGTGAATGGGCCTTGTGGACAATATATTGAGTGAAATAAGCCAGAATTGAAAAGACAAATATTATAACACCTCATTAATATAGATTAACTATAATGTGCAAACTCTGAGAATTGAATCTGAGAGCCTAGGTTATTAGGAGAAGGCTTGTGGTAAATGTTCCTAGATTGTAAGCTTTTACAGCAGTCACATCTATTCACGAGTTTTAATCATTATTTATAAACTCTGAGATGCTGAGCCATTTGTCCCTGGACCTGGCTGTCCCTGAAACTTTGGCTATCTGTGTAAACCCTGAGACTCAGAGTTAGAGTTTGGCAGCTATGAATGTCAGCATTACCCCATGCAAGAAATGTTAAAGAAGCTGAAAAAGAGATCAGACTTTAATTAGACACATGAGCAAAATGGACCTGGTTAGGACTAAGGTAAACCAGACTAAAGGGAAAAGGATGATACTGACTGTGTTTTACAACTTCAACTTGTGTGTGAGACTAAAGGAAGAGATGTTTATTTGGTGGAAAATCTATATTTTCTGTAGCACACTAAAATAATGTAACTTGTATGGTCAGTTTATTCAAATACCATAATTACGTGGAAGCTTGAATAGGGGATGAGATCTGGTTGGTTTGTACAGGTTAATGAGAAATCCTGATACATCCCAAAGTAATTTCAGAAAAGAATAAAAAGTATTTGCAAAGCCCCCTTGAGGGACTGGGGGAAAATGTGGAAATATTAAACTTACCCACCTGAGGAATTCCTAATATTCTCGCAAGCGGTAGTGACTACCATTGTAGTAGGCCAATCCCTTGATCTTGGGGCTTGCCCTTATGAAGCTTGCAGCTACAAAGGAGAGGCTAAGCCTACTTATAATAATGCCTAAAAGTCTCCTCCAGGGAACCTCTTTCATTGCTCAGACGTGGCCTCTGTCTCTCTCTCTCTAAGCCAACACTGCAGGTAAACTCCCTGCCCTCCCCACTATGTGGGACCTGACTCCCAGGGGTGTAAATCTCCCTGGCAATGCAGGATATGACTCCCTGGGATGAGACTGAGCCTGGCATTGTGGGATGGAGAAAGACTTCTTGACCAAAAAGGGGAAGAAAAATGAAACAAATTAAAGTTTCAGTGGCTGAGAGATTTCAAATGGAGTCGAAAGGTCATTCTGGAGGTTATTCTTATGGATTATATAGATATCCCTTTTTAGTTTTTAGGGCATTAGAATAACTAGCAGAAAATATCTAAAACTGTTGAACTGCAATCCAGTATCCTTGATTCTTGAAGACAATTGTATAACTATATAGCTTATACAGTATGACTGTGTGATTGTGAAAACCTTGTGGCTCACACTCCCTTTATCCAATGTATGCACAGATGAGTAGAAAAAAGGGGGACAAAAAGTAAATGAATAATGGGGATGAGGAGGAGTATGAGATGTTTTGGGTGTTCTTTTTTATTTTTATTTTATTTGTGTTCTTATTTTTATTTTTATTTTTTGGATTAATGTAAATGTTCAAAAAATTGATTGTGGTGATGAATGCACAACTATGTGATGATACTGTGAACAACTGATTGTACACTTTGGATGATTGTATAGTATATTAATATATCTCAATAAAATTGGATTTAAAAAATTATTATCTGTCCCTTTTTTCTAAAATATAAGTTCTCTGAGGGCAAGGTGCCTACTTCCGCTTTGCTTACTGCTTTGCAAGTGCCTATTAAACATGTGGTGAAGAAGTAATGAGTGACCTAGTGAATGTGTGTTGGTTTGGCTATGAGCTCAGCCTCCAGAATGAGTGGTCAATTGTATCTAGTCTTTCATTTCAGGAGGTTCAGGGTCATTACACCGTCAGTTTACTTAGAGATGATCAAGCCTGATTATTCACTCTGACCCAGCTGAAGAGAGATTTATTTATAAATCAGAAAGCCAATTTACCAAATTTTTTTCAAGAAAGGCTCCTGTCAGCCAGAAAGTACATTCACCACTTGTTAAGTAAACCTCCATGGGAAAGCAAATTAAGATCTGCAGGTTGTTCAGCATATATAAAATCAAAGCAAAGGGCACTTGAAGACTTCTTATGATATTTTTGAAAAAACATGTCATCTCGATGACGTGCCCTTCCCAACTATCAGGCAATTCTTACCAAGAGGTCAGAACACCAAGTCAACAGGGAATCTTTTTTTTTAAGTAATATATGTTTATCACTCTCCAACTCTCTAGGAATATTTATTTTCTAGTTGAATTCAAATCCCTTTATATTTTTCTTTTCCAGTTCCTCCAAGTTTGGGGAAAAAGTCTACTTCAAACGTCATTTCCAGGAGGCATCCACTGAGCCCTGTATGGGTACTCACACTAGACCCTTTTTCAGGTGACCTTTTAGGGGGACTCAGCAACCCCACAACTAAATTCAGAGTTTCCAGATAGAATTTAAATAGCTCAGACCATTTTGTGGATTGGATATTTTGGGTCAGGATTCCATACCTGGTCTAATTATTTGTGTGGGGTCAGAGTGTAGAGGAAGACAGGGAATTGTGCAAACAGTCAGATAAGGCTTTTGGGAGCAAGGCAGCGTCTCATCTAAAAGAATGTGTGCAGAGAAATGATAATCACCATATCTAGGGCATCTCTAAAAATACCTACCTTATTTTTAGATTGTAGTTTCCGAGTCCACTCCCATATAAAATACTACATTCAAATTTATTGTAACATTATGATTTATATTTATAACCATATTATAGAAAGTCAATATTGCATAGTAATTAGTGGACATAGTGTGAAGTAAAGCAGCCTAGGTTTGATTTTCAAACCCAGTATTTGCAATATTAACTTTGCCAAGTCTCAATATCCCCATATAATAGTAAGTTTTGAAGAGGATGTTTCAGATAAGACAACATTTAATTATGAGATAGTGAGTCTCCCTTTAAATCTTCCCCTAAACTATGTCTGCACTGCAGCTAAGTACATTACTAGAATGCTAAGTGCCTGGACCATCATATTCCAAGGTTAATTTAGAATCCTCCAGGAACTAAGTAAAAGTAAAACTTCCACAGTCAAATAAAATTAGGAAACACTATTCACCTCCCCCCACCCTTTGGAAAAATCACAATGCAAATTTAGCATATTATGGGTGGTGAATTATCTTTTATTTTAAAAATCCAAATGAATTTGCTTTATTTATCAATCTTATTTGACAACAGGCATGAACCTTCTTCCCATACACACCTAGTTTTTCATTTTGTTTCTATCATCCTACAAAACCATTGTTCTGAGGCATGTGTTTTAATAAACACTCCTCTCAGCAGAGATTCTAGGGTAGCTGGTTACTTCCTCCATACTGAAATATTTACAGAAACTGAAAAATTCCCCAAAGACCTGCTGACAAAAGCAGTAATTTCTGACTGCAGGGTTATCACCATTATAGTAGGCAGAATAATGTTCCCCCAAAGCTTTCCATGCAATATTCCCCAGAACCTGTGAGTGTGCTATCATGCATGGCAAAAGGAACTTCTCAGAGGAGATAAAGGGTAAGGACTTAATCCACCCTGATTGTATAGGTGGACCCAATCTAATCATGAGTCTTTCACATGAAAAACATTTTCTTGCTGGGTTAGAGAAAGAGAGGTACGACAATGGAAGAAAAGACAGACTCGACCAGCTGTGGCTGGCTTTGAAAGTGGAAGAAGAGGGCCTTGAACCAAGGGCTGCAGCAGACTTTAGAAGCTGGAAATGGCTCTCAGTTCATAGACAGCATGGACCACAGTTTTATAACTCCAAGGAATTGAATTATGCAGCAACCTATATGAGCAAACAAACCCTCCCCAAGAACCTATTGAAAGGAACAGAGCCTGACAGCACTTAATTTTAACATGAGGAGAACCAGTATTGGACTTCTGACGTACAGAACTGTAAGATAACAAATCTGTCTTGTTTTCGGCCTCTAAGTTTGTAGTAATTTATTATACCAGCAACAGGAAACAAATACAAGTGTAATCTTTACAAATAACATTTCTGAGCACTTAATGTGTATAAGTCTCTTCTACATGCACTTAATGCATGCATGTATCAATCCATTTAATCATCACAACTACCCTAACAGCTATTATTATCCCCATTTTTTGAAGGGGAAACTGAGACCAGAGTCATATAGTTGTAAGTGGCACAGCTGGAAGCAAATGGAAGCCTTGTATCTCTAGTCTTGAGGCTCTTATTCATTACATTATTCTTCTCATTGGAAAGGGACGTCAGCTCAGTGGAAGATTATGTTCTTGGAAATAAGTAATTGCCTAAGCTTCCTTAGATACTATTGACTTCTGCATAAAAATTAAGTTATAAATCTCTAATTTATCTTCATATTTAATTCAGACTCCAAATTTTCTATTGCTTTTTAGATGATGCAAAATTCAGAACCAAGCTGAACATGAATTGTACTAATTTTACTAGCCTAATTTCAATTTTGTACACAAATTTATGCATCCAATTAGGTGCAAACCTAGATTTTCTAGCAAGTATTCTCTAAGCTCTTTTAAAACCCTCATCCATCGCTGAAAAAATATCAAATGTCTGATTCTTCTAATTATATAACAATTCTTTACTATTAACTCAGACAACTTATTAATTAAATAAATGTAGGCTTATTATATGCTCAGTTTTGTGGGTAAGCTAAGGGAAATACAGAAGAAATAAATGAAGCAGCATAACCTTGGCTCTCATAACCTGTAAGAGTTTAGGGAAATAAGACATTCACATCAAAATAAATTTCTTGTGAAACTCTCAACTTGCAAGTATGACCCCCTAGGCACAAAGCCATTTAAATATTCCAGAGTTTAGAACTGAATTAACCAGAATTCACCAGGTTTTTTACAATCTGTCCTATATCCTTTTCTAAACTTTTGAAATACAATTTATGTCAGACAGGACGGAATGACATATATTTGAATGAACACACACACACACACACACAAATGTGCATAACATAATCATACATATATTCCCCATACAATCTCACTGCTCACACATAAGCACTCCTGACCCTTTTCAATGACCCCTAAATATATTCAGCAAAACTCGTTTCAAGTAACACACATAAAAATATCAGTTTTTTCAAATGCCTAGGATGGCAAGTCCCAAATTCCCTTTTAAGGCTGTAACCAGGGAAATAACTTTGAATAAATTTCTGAACAAACATTGTAAAATGCCTCAGCAAAACATAAAATTCAAGTGCAACACAGATGTCCATTAAGTCCTCTCCTCCTTTGAGAGGGCCACAGCCAATAGCTTACTGGGCCAGCAGAACACCTGGTCTTCAATATCTCTTGCAGCTGTCCTTTCTGAGCATCACAGGTCTGTTTATTCCCTCCAGGCTTCACCATTGACAGATGTCCTCACCTGGAATTCCAGTTTATAACTCAGTTAATTGGCCAGAGTTTCTCTCCTCAGTCAGCCCAAGAGTAGATGGAAACGAGCTATTCTGACTCCCCAAAACTGGGCAAGATGTGCAAAATTTGTTTTGTGAAGGATTAATGAGATTTGCAATAAAGGAGAAAGAAAATTAAGGTTCTTACTAATGTGAACTTTTTTTTGAATACCACAAAAGAAGATACTTAACCACTTGGGACCCTATAATGGGAGTTCCTGTTGAGGATACTTATTTCCTGACCAGCCCCCCTAATTTCACATATCCTCCACCATTTACATCTCATACTAAATCTTCACCTCCATCCACCAGAAAAAAATTCCATTTCTCCCAGAGAAAGAACTCTCTCATTTGATTTTTTCCCCTTTACTTTCATGGTTTACCAGAAGTCTACATCTTGCAAATTTGAGCAAGGCTCAAATTTCAGCATGCTGGACAGTGATCTTTTGCAAAACAAGCCCTGAAAAAGAAGAAAATATGAGGATGCTGTGTGATAGGATAAACCCTATTTCTTTTGGTGATACCAGAAGTAGATGCCTTAATCCAAGTTTTCTCTTTGATATCCTATAATGTGAAGAGTAAACCTGCTGGTTCCTTTAAATAGCAGAAATTTCTCTGCCTTTTCCTCACTGATAGAACAGCCTAGAACCCAGATAGACAGATTAAGAAGGAATATATTCTCCACTAGCAAAGAATTTTCCCTGCCCATGAAGCCAGTGAAACATTAAGAAGTATTATTCAGTGGAGATACCTTGGTTTTATTTCCATTGTACTAAAATACTTAGGGAAAGATTCTGTAATTGATGGTATTTATTTAAACCAGATCTCCCTCTACTAAGGATAAAGATTGCAAATTCTATCTACTACGTAGAGATGCATTGTCCTCCCTTGACCATCTGTTATTTCAATCTTTCTAATATAGTTGATCTCATTATTCATAGATTCCATATTTGCCAATTCGCCTGCATGCTAAAATTTATTTGAAAGCTCACAATCAATTCTCACTGTACTTTCAAAGTCATTCATGGACATCCACAAAGAGGTGAAAGTTTTGTGTCATTCGACATGCACGGTCCCAGCTGGGATAAAACAAGGACACACTTTGTCTTCTTGTTTCAGCTCTCATGTTATAAACAAGAGTCCTCTTTCCAGTATTTTTAGGACCACATTTTCTGCATTTTTGTGCTTTTCGTTCATGATTTCACCATCTAAATAGCCCCAAAGTATAGTGCTGAAGTACTGTTTAGTGTTCCTAAGTACAAGACATCTTTGATGTACCTTTCAGAGAAAAAAAAAAAAAAAAAAATATATATATATATATATATGTGTGTATATATATATATATGTGTATATATATATATATATTAGATAAGCTTTCTTCAGGCATGAGTTATAGTGCTGTTGGTCATTAGTTCAATGTTAATGAATCAACAATATATTTTAATAAATGGAAACACACATAAAACAAGGTTACAGCTTGATCAGTTGATGAAAATGTTGTAATCAGAGGGTCACAGGAATTTAACTCTATATTTGCCCTAAGAACAATGGTCCAGTGTTCATAAATGCAGTGTTTGTGACAACTCTATGGAACTTTATAAAACTACTTATAACACTGACTGTTATCTGTTAATTGTTCCAAACTATATTGCAAATAGTGGCAACTGGTCCCTCCCTTTTCTGGAATGGGAACTCTCCATTGTTACCTTCCCCTTGCTTGCTTACAACTGGAGCCACAACTGTAGTCAATATTTGCAGTAAATAATAAATAAGGGGCCTGCTCTTCTTTGGAATGGCTGCCTTCTAGTTGTACAAATATTATGCAATAGAACGAAAGACGCTATTGAAGTCCTAGAAATCAGATCCACATGTCATGATCTTAGGATTACTTCAGACTACCCCTTCTTGGCTTGGTAATGGAAAAAATGACAAGAAGGGGATGCAGCCAGAAGAAAAGAGTCTCAATCCACAAGCTGGAACCCATGTTAGTTGTTTTGGGTAGTATTCCTATTTTAAATATGCTAAAAGTTTAATGTAATATTTCTTATTTTTCAAGTGACATGAGATAATAATATGTATTTTTGCATTTAAGAAACCTATGAAAGGAAAAGTAAACCTGTAAGTTTTAAAAAGACTTAAAGTTCAAATGCCAAGAACTGTGGTCTAACAGAAAACTCCAGGACATGCCTGGATATGCTTCCTTGGAGGGATATGATCCTTATTCTACTTGGATTGATAACATCTTTCCAACAGATGCTTTCTTTTTAGACCTCCTTCTAATTATTCTTTTCTTTGCAGCTTCTCTTATCGGTTTATTCACAAAACCAACTTGCATCTAACTGCATGTTGCCCTATTTGAGGCAGCTGGCTGATTTATGAAATAAACCTTATGAAATCTGGGAAAGAAACTTGGTGCAAGATGGCCCTTAGTTCTATACGACATGTAATGACATGTCTCTTACTTTTCACTTAGTTTTCCTCCTGATTACTAAAGCACTTTTATGACATTTTCATGAATTGCTTTGTTATGTGGTTAATTATATGGCTGTATTATTTTCTGATCACTCTCCTACTAGATTACAATTATTCAATCTATTACTTGGAAGACATTCCTGGAAAGGGAAATGATGAATCAAAAATTATGAATATTTTCTACCTCCTTTCCAATTTTTTTTTTATTTTGAAATAATTTTGGAAGAGTTACAGAGTTAGTACAGAGAGTTTTAATGGTGATGTAATTTTCCCTACCTTACATAACCATGGCACAATTGCCAAAGCTAAGTTAACATTGGTACATTACTATGAACTAAATTTCAGACATTATTTGGATTTCACTAGTTTTTCCACTAATGTTCTTTTACTGTTCAAGGATCTGATCCAGAATTCTCAGTGCAATTAGTCATCATGTCTCCTTGGTCTCCTCCAATCTGTAATAGTTCCTCAGTCTTTCCTTTTATTTCAATAGCCTGAGACTTTTGAAGAACTACTGGTTAATTATTTTGTAAAAGGTCCCTTAATGTGGGTTTGTCTGATGCTTTCTCACAATTAGACTGAGGCTATGCATTACTGGAAAGAATACCACAAGGTAGAGTCTCTCTTAATGCACCTTTTCTGGGGGTACATGATGTTTGCAGGTCATATTCTATTGATGTGAAACTTGATCATTTGTTTAAGGTAGTGTCTGCCATATTTTTTCCAGTGTAAATTTTCTGTGTTTTCCTTTTGTAATTAATACATATTTATTTGGGGGGAAATATTTTGAAATTATGAAAGTACACTCATAATTCTTAAAGTTTTGTCTACTAATTTTAGCATCCATGGATGGAATTTGCCTGCTGCAATGATTACTACTGTGGTGTTCCATTGGAGATATTCCATTTCTTTCATTCTTTCTACATTTATTAATTGCTTTTCTTCTGTAAGGAAGACTTTCCCATTCTCATCCATTCATTTATTTATTCAGTTATATTTTATAACAGAATGGACTCAATGGCATTTATTTTATTCTTTGGGCTATAATCAAAGGCTATCATTATTCACTTTGTTGCACAAACTATTCTACTTGGCCTTTGGATGATATTTTAGGTTAACTTTTGCAACCTATTAATATATCCACATCTTTTTGTTTCTGCTTGTTCAAGCACAACATTACTTTCTGGCAATAACAGTGCTCCAGAATTTCTTTTTTAATTCCTGAATAGTAGTCCATTTTTAGATGTGTCACAGTTTGCTTATCTATTAAACAATTGAGTGACATCTGAGTTGTTCTCACTTTTTTGGGGGTAATGAATAAAACAGCTATAAACTTTCACATACAGGTTTTATGTAAGCATAAATTTTCATTTCTCTTGGCTGAATGTATACAAGTGCTTGGTCATTGGTAGGTGCATACTTTATTTTATAACATACTGCAAAAATATTTTCCAAAGTGGCTGTACCATTTGCATTTTCACCAGAAAAATATGACTTTCATTTGCTTCACATACTTGTTAGGATTTGGAATCCTCAAGATTTTGCTTTGTTTTTTCTTTTTATTTAGCCATTCTCAAAGGTGTGCAGCAGTATCCCATTGTAGTTTTAATTTCCAAAAACTAATGTTGAATATCATTTCTATTTGCCATCCTTATCTCTTCCTTAGCAAAATGTGTATTTATATCCTTGCCCATTTTCAAAACTGGATTGTTTGTTTTCTTGTGGAGAATATTATTTATATATGTTGAATACAAGTTCCTTACCAGAAATGCAAATTCTAAGTATTTTCTTTCCCTTTGTGGCATATCTTCTTCATTCTCTTAAACATCGTTCACAGAGTAAAAGTTCTTAATTTTTATAAGGTCAAATTTATCATTTTTTTCTTTTCCAGATAGTGCATTTGGTATTGTATATAAAACTTCCTAACCCAAAGTCATGCATATTTCCTACTCTTGTCTTTTAGAAGTTTTATAGTTTAACATTTTCTGTTTAGGTCTATGATCCAATGGGGGTTAATTTCTGTATAAGATGTGAAGTATAGGTCAAGGTTCATTTTTTTTGCAAATGGACATCTAATTGTTTCAGCACCACTTCTTGAAAAGAATATTCTTTACACATTTAATATTGCCTTAGAACCTTTCTCAAAACTCAGTTCACTATATTTTTGGGGGGTCTATTTTTGGACTCTATATTCTATTCTATTTGTCTGTATATCTATCCTTTTACCAATACCACATTCTCTTAATTAACAGTTTATTGTAAGTCTTGAAATCAAATAGAGTTGGTCCTGTAACTTTGTTCTTCTTTTCACAAATTTTTTAGCTCTTCTAGTTCTTTTGACTTTTGATATAAATTTTAGAATTGGCTTATCATATCTAAAAAATAAAAGGTATCTTAGAAATGTTATTTATATTGAGTTGAATATATAGGAAATGTGGAAGAATTGATATCTCAAGATCCTGAGTTTTCTTATTCATAAACATTGGTAGGTATATCTTCCCAATTATTTAGGTCTTCTTTTATTTATCAGAGTTCTGTAGTTTTCAGCACACATGTCTTGCACCTGTTTTGTTAAATTTAGACCAAAGTATTTGGGTTTGGTGCTATTGTAAACAGTGATATATATAAAAATTTGAAATTCTAATTGTTAGCATATAGAAATACATTTGAATTTTTTTACATTAACCTTGCCTCTTCAAACCTTGCTGAACCCACTTACTAGTCCTAGGATATTTAATAGATCACATCTAATATACACTCAATGTGGTAACTTTCTCTTTAAACACTGCCTTATTTGCATCCTACAAATTTTTATATGGTATTTTCATTTTTATTCAGCTCAAGATATTTTTAAAATTTCCCTTGACATTTCCTATTGGACCCATTGGGTATTTAGGAGTGTATGCCTAATTTCCAAATATTTTGAGATTTTCCAGATAACTTTCTATTATGGATTTCTAGTTTAATTCAGATATCATCCAATAACGTGTTTTGTATTGTTTCTGTCCTCTTACATTTGCTAAGCTTTTTTATGGTCCACAGTTTGGTCTATTTTGGTGACCAAAATTTGGTCTATGTTCCATGTGCACAGCAGAATATGTATTCTATTATTAATGGGTAGGGAGTAGTTTCTCTAAATGCCAATTAGGTCAAAGTGGTTGATAGCATTGCTCAGATCCTCTATAGCCTTATTGGTTTTTCCAGTTTACTTAGTAAATCAATTAATGGGAAAGGAGTTTTGATGTCTCTAGCTATAATTTTGGTTTTGTCTATTTTTCCTTTCCATTCTATTTTGCTTTGTGTATTTTGAAGCTCTGTTGTTTGGTGCATGCACATTTAGGATTATTATGCCTTCTTGGAATTGACTCTTTATTATCATGTATTGTCCTTCTTTACCTCTGATACTACGTTTCTAAAGCTTATTTTTTTCTGATATTATTATAGCTACTCCAGCCTTTTTGCTTAGTGGTTGTGTGCAACATTTTTTTTCATCCTGTTACTTTTAACTGGTCTATGTATTTATATTTAAAGTGGTTTTTTTATCAAGAGCATATAGTTGGATCTTGCTTTGTAGTTCAGTCTGTCAATCTGTGTTTAACCAGTATGTTTAAACTGCTCACATGGCCAACATACAAATATTGCACATAATGCATTGAAGTTACACCTAAGTATTCTGTTTATTTTTTGTGTTGTTATAACTGACATTTGTTTTTGTTTTTGTTTAATTTTTGACTTTCAATTTTCTTACTGGTTATGTATACACCAAATAGCCCAGTGCTTGCAGGTCTCTGGCTCTCCTTAGAGTTTCATCAAGTTGGTTGCCCTGTAACCTCAGGTTTCTGATGGGTTTAAGAAAATTGATGAAATTTCAGTTTGTCTTACTTTTTATTGTAAAAGTGGGAGTGATGTTCTTTCCAGATTACTCTATCTCTAAGCAGAAACTGAATACAAATTATGAGTATGTTTAATGTTCTGGATACATGGAGCCAAATTTCTATGTACAAACCCTGTATTCACTTTACTCTTAGTGCTGGTATGAGACGGCATTTAGTTCTTCTAATCATCATCAAATATAATAAATTATAATATTATACATGTATATGTATGTGTGTATGTGTATAAAAAATTTGTGAGTTTTCATTTTATGTCCTTAGAAGTGAAAAGACATTTTTAAAAGATAAAAGTAGAAGTCTCAACATACAGAACATATTAGCTAGAAGTAGGTTTAAATAATTTAAGCCTTTTCATGTAGGTAAATAAAAAAAGGAAAAGAAATATTGATTATTTTATTACCTTTATGGGAATAATCCATAATGTTTACTTAATTTTATTCTTCATGCTTTTTTTTTGCAACTAGAATGCTTTTTCATGTTTGCAAATAGAATGCTTTTTTATATCATGCTTTTTTTGCAAATAGAATGTGTTTTTACAATGCAAATTTGATAAAAAATACCAGTGAGAATAAAATACTTTGTTTTTCCTTACAGGTATCTGCATTGAACTAGACAAGGATGATACAGTGACTGTGTTTCATCTTCATTTTTCAGATTAATTTGATTTATCACCAGTCACATAAAAAAAAAAAAAAAACATTTAGGAAGACCTTATAACTTGACTAAATCTAACTTGTATCCTCATCTATCCTGATACTTGCACCACGGCAATTCCAAATTTAACAGACAAGAAGTTTAATTGTAGTGACTGATGTAAATTTTGGGGGAAAAAATCATATAACCACTTTGGTTTGGATATATTCTGTAAATTAATTCCATCATTAATGATATTTAAAGCTTTAGGAATCCATAAGAGAACACTGACAACATTTGTATGTTCATTATCAGTTTGATTTAGTAAGAAACAGCGTTATTTGAGGTGTGGGGGGGATGGAGAAATGGATGGATAATAGAAAGTGGGAAATAAACTAAAGAAACCATAGATGCTAGGTGGATGATCATAATCTGAAATTTGGAGCTGAAAAGAAAGCTAGAAGAGATCTTTGAGTTTCATATCAGAGAAAGAGGTTTGCAGGTTTGAGAGCGAAGGAGAGAAATTAGGAGAGGGTGAACTTGGAGGCTTGTGGGAAAAGAAGGGGATGGAAAATGAAATATTTTTAGACTTTGCTAAAGGTTGTTAATTGGAAAACTTCTGACATGCTATAAGAGACTAATGAAGTTTTGAGGTGCTTTCAATCACTCCTATTTGCTGGATTGGTATTTATTTTACCGTAGGTTCAAGTAGAGATTAAATCATGAGGCTGTTTGGTTTTAAACCAGTTATTGTACAATTATTATATTATCATTTTTATCTTCTTACATTATTTTCTAATTGTTTTATGGAAATAAACCATGCTCCACCTACAGCTATTTAATAAAATCCTTCAAGCAAGGAATTATAGCCTCTACAGTAGCTGGCATAAAAGCAAGCACATATACTTTCTCCCTAAAGTATAATATGTTAAATTGAACCAGCCATTGAGTCACTATTCTAGGATCTTATCTTGTTACAGATGCTGCTTAACTTTGGTTCCTGAAAGAATAAATGCATCTTTAAAACAGCATATATCTTCTATATCTTATCCTTATTATTTGAAGCAATAATAATAAGCTCATGGAATTACTTAACAATTTAGTTTGTATATGCTTTTACCACACACAATTGTATTTGATCAACACTACAGCCCTATGAAATAGGCTGAGACATAAGTTTATTTCCATTTTACAGATAAGGAAAATGAGTCTCAGAAAGAAAAATCACTTGTTACTGGTCACATGGAAGAGCTGAATAGACACCCTGGTGTTTGGATTCAAGCCTATGTTACTTTTAATACACCAGACAGTTTATTTTGTAAAGTGATAAATTATAATTATTTTAGTACTTTTGTAATTAAAAACCTAGTCTAAAACAAAATTTTTTACTTTACACCTATACTGAAAATCAGTTTTAGGAGTTTTTAAATGATAGATTAATATATTACATATTTAAATTTTGTCTATTTTTACTATCATATATAAGTTGTTATATACATACAAAAATTGTTTTATAAAATATTTAATATTAGTCTAATTGATGCTAAAATCTACCTCTTTCCCTAGTAATAAATATATAAACACATTTCTGTCAATAATGAGATTAAATGTAACTCAAAAATTAAAATGTCTGAACAATATCAGATCCTGCCCAATGGTATTTCAAAGAATCATCAATATATATCTTAAATGTCACTTTTAACTACAAATAATGTTTTGCCTTAGTTCAGGATAAATGTTTTCCTGTGAAAAGAATACAACAGCAAGTATCTAGGACAAGTGAAAGAGACAATAGGAGAGAAGTTCCAACTTCTGCTAGGTACCTTAAAAGAAGGCACAGAGTTCACCATCAATAAAGGATGTGCTCATTCTTCAACAAACATACTCTCAGAGTGAAAAGTGCTAGGCTCTCATCTATTTCAAGTGGTAAGAAATGCTTTATTCTTTTACTCTTAAAGATCCATAGTCATTTCCTTTCCCCACATTTCTTTAACTATCTTGTCCAAATGTAAGTCTTAAAAGAAGTTACAACAAAAAGAAGTTACCACAAAAAAGTCTTCTTTTCAATATCATCACTACCATCGTTTTTTAAGCTAAAAGTTAGGTTAAAACTTATTTTAACTCTTTGTATGTACATACATATGTAAATATTAAGAGAGGTATTATAGTAATTGGTTCACATGATTGCAGGGAAAAGCAAGTTCAAATTCTGTAGGGTAGGCTGCAAACTGGAAACTTTGAACATTTCAATGAATTCTCCAGGAGAAGTTGGTTGGCTGAAGAAGAGATAGAAATTCTTCTTCGTGTCTGCTGAAATCATCAGCTCTCCCCTTAAGGCCTTCAGCTGATCGGATGAGACTTCTTTCATTGTTGAGAGCAGTCTTCTTAGCTGATTGTAGATGTAATTGGCCATAGATGCAATCAACTGACTAATGATTTAAATCCACAAGATACTCTCACAGTATCAGGGCAGTGCTTGCTTGACCAAACAACTGGACACCATAACCTAGCCAAGCTGATATGAAATTAACCATCACATGCCTAGTAGAGTCCACTGAAGTTAAAATTAGTCTAACATCACAGTGGTGTCACTGTATAAATTCATGCCAGCAGGGAATCTTTGCATGAGGTAGATGAAGGGATAATCCTCAAGAATAATTGATACTATTTCATGTTCATATATTAGTAGTTTGATGAGTTTCCCTTGGGGTTTGCATATTTAAAGGAAAAGGAGAAGAAAGAGTAAGGGAAGAAGAAAAAGCAAGAGGAGGAGGAGAAAACATTCCTTTGGAGTTGTTTCGTGATGAGAGTAAAGAAAGAGAGTCTTTTTTTTTTTTTTTTTTTTTTTTTTGGCTTTCCAACCATAACCCAATCTTGAAGACCCTCGCAGGACTAGATTTCTTAATTGATGTTGGTTAAAATAGATAAGAGTTACAAAAATACACTTTATGAAATTTCCTCTTTTCATTGTTTATTTTGAGCTCCTCAGTGGAATTTCAGTTAATTCAAAATGCACAGCTGTCTTTGTTTTCTGCTAAACTTCCTTAGCCTGGACTATCAAAATAATTGCTTCCCTTTTCCACCTCAGGTTAATATTATAGATCTGTTTTAAGGTCCTGGAGAGAATCTGGCAGAGTGAGAAAGCAATTATGCTCTACCCAATTTCATGTTTCCCAACAAATAGGTGTCCTCATGAGCTTTTGAACAGGAAAAAAAGAGACTGAAGAATGCACATAGCTTAATATCCCCAGTGGCAGACCACTAAGTGAAGTCATTACACTGAAAGAAGGCATTTGCTGATGTTGGGAATGTATTCTTTTTATGTTTTCTGTGTTATGAGAAATTAGAATAACCTTCGTAACTGCTACTGAGTGGCCTAATGGGAATTTAATGTGAATGATAGGCTTGTAGCCACTGCAGGACCCTGCCAAGGCTTAGGGAGAGTCACAGTAAAAGGTGAATTGAAACTGAGTGCCAGCTCTATACTCAACCTCCTTTTGGACTCTTTATAACTCCTCAATTAATTCATTTGTTTATTCATCATAATTATTAATTATTAATTAGTTCATTCTGTAAACACTAATAAAGATACTAAGTGCCAGACAGTGTTTTAGATGCAAGGGATGCAAAGAAGAGGGCAAACAGGTTTTTTCTTCAGTGTGCTTACAGCCTGATGGAGAAAATATTTGGAATGCAAGATAATATGATACATGCTTTGATGGAGTTTAACACAGGGTTTAGAGAGATTAGAGGGATGTCTCAGCCATTGCAAGAAAGAGAAGGAAGCCTTCAGCTGGAGTTGACAACTGAGCCAAGTCTTAAGGGATAAGTAGCAATTCAAGGCATTAGTAACATAAAGGAGAAAAGGGTATAAATGACAGAGAAGCAATAAACCGGAAATCTGCAATGAAAAAGCCATTTCCTTAAGAGACTATTATGTCCCTCTCTACCTCTCTATCTCCTTAGAAATGGTAAATTTAATGTACCCACAGCTCATTAATAGAATGCAGAGCAACATATCTACATGACTATAAGAAACCCTCAAGTGTCTGTACTGTATTCACTAAGGTAGCAAGAATAGATTTTCTAAAAAAATGTTAACAGAGGCTTGCTTTTTATCTTTATAGAGACCTAAACTTGAGTCCTCTTTCTACTAGTAGGAAAAAAGAATATAATTCATCATCATGGCACTTGACATTGTTATCTTTGTAAAATGCAAATTCTATACACTAGTCAAAAGATTTTGAAAAGCATTTCAAAATAATAATATCAACTACTGTGGTATTGAGCATTTGTAGAACAAGACTGATAATGTCTCAACTTGAAGGAGATGTGAAATTTAAATGAAATAATAGTTGATTGAATAACATATAATCATATGTTCTCAAGTACATAATAAATAATGCTATTCAAATAATGCTGTACATTTATTTAGCTTTGTATTTCATGTAATTACATTATATATCATTCCATCATAACATCTCTGAGATGTTAGTAAGCCAGATCTGATTGCTCTCCCCACTTTGCAGAAGGAGAAACTAAAGGACACGAGGATGTATCGTAAAAAAGCTAACAAGTGGCTAAGCAGGGGATTTAATCAAGATCTTCTGACTCTGTATCCCATGGACTCTCACACTTAGGGACAGGATAGAGCCTTTCTTTCACAAATGGAAGGAAGAGCAGGAAATTAGGTCAAAATGTAACAATGTTCTTGTTTGGCAATTTGGTGATGATGCAAACAAATCCATAAACTGAGACTGTGCGGTCACCACAGTCCTGAACAGTGGATTTGGAGCAAACGAATCATGACACTCATGATTGGAAGTGCCTAGCATTCAGCATAGCACAATAAAGCCTCACTGAAAAAATGCTTATTGAACAAAAAATAAATGAAGCAGCACCAGGAAATGTATCTGATTGTCCTATTTGTACAATGCCATTTCTGCTTCTGCAATCTTTTTTAGCACTTAAAGGTTTTAATTGGAAATATATTTTTAATTTAGTTTAACTTAAGTACTGTTACCTAATTAATAATTAAAGCACCCCTGTTTGGATATGAATGAAGATGTTTACTAATAATATTTAATAATTATCTATGACAATATTTTTTAAATGAGCTTTTTAATGGGTTTGCATAAATTCTTGCCACAACTTCATTACCATTACAAGCATGAATAGAGATTGCAGAAGTAATACTATTTCCCAGCAGGCATTCCTATCAAATAACATTATAAGTAGAATCCATTTGGAAAAACAGGGTCTCCTGTTCTTTCTATTGCAATTTCCATGTTTGGCTAATTCATGAGTATTAGCCACTTAAACAGACAAATCATACCATCTTTATTGTTCTCTGCTATGTATTTTTTTAAATAAATGTACAGAAATTAACAAATTCAGATATGCATTTTCAAAACACTTCATGAGGTAGTGTTCAGGACCTTTCTAACTCCTAATAATGTCCTTATTTTCATTATTTGCAATAATTACAAATATTTTTGATTGTCTGTTATTCAGAAGACATTATGCTTAGTTCTGCAAATAAATAAGTTAAAAATCAAGGCACCAGCTATTATTTATGTCCTCCCAATTAGTATACAGAGTTTGTGGGAATGAGGAAATGTCTTTGTCATTTACTTTGTGATTTCCAAAGCCTTCTGTTGGGCACAGATGAAGCACTCTGCATTGTTTTAAGGATGAGATCTACAAAACAAAACTGATAATCACAATGACTCCTGGCTGATATTCCACCAGTGCATGTCAGTGTGGTTAGAATAGTTGTTTATGTTCAGCATCAGTTCCACTTGGTCAGTCAAAGTCCCTGATGCACAAATATTTTGAATATTGCTTTTACCTACTTCATAAAGAGTGCTGTAAAGAATCAGTGATGTAATGCATATAAAACACTTAAAATGATTGAATAAAAATTAATAATAATTATGGTGTTGGTGATAGGAATGATGATGACGATGAAGTTAAAAAAAGAACAAAAACAGGAAAAATTACAAATCAAGTAGCATGTTAATAATCAGGTCAATAAAACAAACAGATGATAAAGGTTGGTGACATGTGAAGAAACAGGAGACTTAAAAAATTTTCTGTGGGAATGCAAAATAGTATAACCACTTTGGAAATATTTGGAGCAACTTTTTAGAAGTTAAACATAACTTAACGTATGATCCAGAAATTCCACTCCTAGGTATCTATTCAAGAGAAATAATAACTCATATGCACACAAGGACTTTATGTGAATGTTCGTAGCAACAGTATGCATAAAATCAAAAACCAAACAATCCGATTGATGAATGCAGAAATGCAATGTGGTATATCCATACAATGGCATATTATTCAGCAGTAAAATGGGAGATATTACTGATCCATGCTACAACATGAATGAACCTTGAAAGCATTATGTTATGTCAGGGGCTGGAAACTACAGCCCATGAGCCAAATCCAGCTTCCCACCTGCTATTGTAATTAGTTTTATTGCGATATAGCCCCAACCATTCATTTACGTATTGCCTATGTCTGCTTTGGCATTACAGTAGCAGAGTTAAATTGCTGCAATCAAGACCACATACCTCACAAAGCCTAAAGTAATTACTATTTTCCCATTAAAGAAAAGGTTTAATGACCCTTATGCTATGTGAAAGACACCACATGTTAAAGATTACCTATTGAATCATTCCATTTATAAGAAATGCCAAGTAAAGCAAATCTAAAGATGGAAAGCAGATCAGTTGTTGCCTGGGCCAGTGGGTATGAGCCGGGGTTGACTGCAATAAGCATGAGGAAATTTGTTGGAAGGTGAAAATGTTGTAAGATTGGATTGTGGGAATGGTTGCATAACTCTATAAACTTAATAAGAATCATTTAATTATATACTTACAACAGGTGAATTTTATAAAATATAAATGATATCTTATATTAGAAATAAAAACAAGGTCTAGTCTTATATTTGTTCATTATATCTCATCTCATTTTTTTTGAGAGTCACCCTGTTTTCTACCCCTCTTTTTTTGTTCTTTTTATGCTATTGTTTTATTACAGGAACTTATAGAATGGCCCATAATCCGGATTCATACATTTACTTCTTTGAGGTATTATTTAACTCGTTCCTCTATTCTCGTCATTTACTGTAAATAGGAAATTGCTAGATGCTTGATCAAATTTCAGTTCAACTGTTTTGCCAGTGCAGTGTGGAGGGCATGATATTTTAAGAAAAATTAACTTTATGAATAAAATTATGCAGGGAGTAAAATTCAGTGTACCTAATACTCTAAAGTGATCAAAGGAATTAAATTATTTGAAGAAAACTAAGTAAATACATTTACTGTATGTGTGTCTGTGTATCATATATACAATTGAAGCACAACAAATTGCAAAATAATTTGATAGGGACAGCATCTTTTACAATATAATGTAGAAAATACCAGAAAAAAATGAAGAAAACTCATTTTTCAACATTAGTGTTTAAAAATAATTTTATTTTTACGTTGGTTACAATATTTTCATCATTAAAGTAAATATCTTTGATACAGAAAGAAAATCATGATTTTCCCTTATTCTAGATGACCTTTGGAAATTGAAGAATTTCAACAAACATGAATTCTGAAACTAAGTAAAAGTAAAATATTATTGGAATTTAAATAAATGTATAATTGGAATTTAAATAAACATAATAAAGATATTTGAAGAACTAAAAGCTTTTTAAAGTATCAGTTATTTCCGTTATAGATTGCAATATGCTCACAGCAATAATTTATGGATCACATCTTTAAATATTTTATAGCTTATGGAATACATTAAATTTTGCCAATATTTTCTGAGGAAGCCATAGTATATGAAAATTAAATTTTGTTAAAACCTTATTAAGATTAAAATGTAGGAAAGAAGATTAAATCTAGTGATCTATTTTTTAAAGAAAAATATCAGATAATTGGAAATGTCATAAAGATTTGTTTCCATGAAAGCAAGATAATGTAGTTATTTTATAAAAATTGTATTAATCTAAATGGCTTAAAGTGATTATTTATTGTGTGATTAAAAACTAAGTTTTCTATACTTTAAGCTAAAAAATTTGATGCAAAATCATTTTAATATGCCCTTATGATTGTTATCATAAAAGTCACCTTATTTAATTTTTTTTGTCATGAGGAAGAGCACATGTTTTTCTAATTTTGCACAAAGGCACCATATGGTCTAGTAGCATTCATGTCTCCAGTAGCATGCTACAGACTTTTTAAATTAATATTTTGTCAAAACATGAATAACCACATTCACAGACGAAAAAAGCAAATAGAAGTGGGCAAATATGTTCAATCCAGAAAGACTTTGAGAGGTCAGAATCAATTCTAGCAAGATATTAACTGGGATTCTTGTAAAGTCCAATTCTTGAGTTAAAAGATATTACTATGAATGTACAACATGGATTTGAGATAGCATAACAACAGTATATATTAAAGGAAGGGTTTACTTGAGTTAAGTTTAATAGCAGTTAAGACTGGAAACTCCTTAAATACGTGTCTTCTCATTTGGAAAAGGGGTTAGACTTTCTCTTTATATCTACAGAGAAGAGATTCAGGGCCAAAAGACAAAAGTTAGAGGAAAGCAGATTTCAGCTCAACATGTGTTTAAAGATTAGAATTCCCTGAAGCAACAGATGATGTGAAATAAGACCTGAGAGATTTCTAAAGCTCCTTCCAACTTTGTTATTGGGTAATTCTATGTCAATTAATGGCATAACACAAGTTCCTGATCACCTAGACTTCAATCCACAAGTTAAAAGTCAACTGTTTCCATTTGTCTATTCATGGCAGGGTCATTGCTTAATGGAGGGTTTCTGTTTATACATATATAAACTCTTTGCAATTTCTTATAAACTCTTTGCAGTTTCTTCCTTTCCCATGAGTTATGTCTCTAGCTATAATATGAGGAGCAGGAATTGAGGAAACAACTACCAACTGGGTATTTAGGTAGTTGCTCTCTCTGTTGAGCCACTCACCTGCAGTGAGGATGGGGCCACAGACTATCCATGATCAGGTAAGTGAGGGCTCGGCTTCTTGTATTGCCCATTTTACTTCCAAGCATAAAGATATAGTAGACACTGATGAAGATTTATGTATGTACATATATATGTGCATATATATCTGTACATCCACACATATATCTATCTATCTACCTACCTACTGACAGGGACAGGGAGAAAAAGAGAGAGAGAGAGAGAGAGAGAGAGATCTCTTCCAGAGCAGGGAGTAGGCTGAGGAAAGAGATGTGAACTGGAAGAGAAATGTCTTATATATATACGGAGTCTATAGTTAGTAAGACCTGGGTTAGAACCCTGGTTCTAAATGCCTGATAAGGGAGCTTATTTTTAAATAATCACTCACTAATTGGGTGTCCCTGATTAATTTATCATCTTTAAATATCAGATTCCTCATTTAACATGTACTAGAAGTTCCAACTAATATTAGCTTCTAAATAATCTGGCAGAGATAGATGGGCACTACAAAATGAAATTAATATAAAATTATTTAAATTGCTAAAGTTGCCATAGAATATAAAACTTTATTGGGAAATTTACTGTAAAATTTCCTGATAACTAATAATTTTTTAAGACTGCATTTAGGACCTTTGGGAAGAAAAGCTGTGATTGATTAATGATTAATAGTTGCATACTGTCTTAAGACCTACTGTGTAACTGCTTAGAGAATTACATTACAGAAATCTAGTTTATATTTTGAACATTATACCCTTTGGTCATGTGTGGAGAGAATTGCAAGTCATTTAGTTCAGAAAGTACTAAAAGTCAATTTTAATCCAAAAGGCGTGCAATTGTTGAGTGTGGGTGGTATCAAGTTTAAAGTATGTAGATTATATGGGATCAGAAGACAGAATCTGGGAAACTAAACTAGCTTTAGAGTCTCCATATGGCAAACTCAGTGACAATATAGACACAAGTAGGATTTAAAAATTAGTGAGGCACAAAAAGAATGAAGAAAGTGGAATCTAGGAAGCTGTGTCAGTTTAGTGATTGTTTCAACATGGGGTTGTGGGCACTTGTGTCTAACAGGTGAGATTACAAGCAGCTGGCTAAAGTATGGGACTAATTAGTAGGAATGACAAAAAGTAAAATAAGAACCAAGGCCCAGGACTGTCCTGAGCTTCAGGGAACAGATCCTAAACTGCAGAGATAGGGAGAGACCTGATCAAAGCTAAAGGGTGTGCACTGGAAGTGGAACTACTGTGAAGCTAATAAAATTTTAGCTTCTGAGCCCCTCCCATGAATGACTTTCTTTCGAGGCCCTGGGAGGGGCATAGCCAGGTGTTCACATGGTCATGTGGTTTTGTAAAATTTTCCAAAGTAAGACATTTTTGCAGTTAGAACCACTATCTCTTCAAAAGCCCTCTTGCCCTCCATCACACCTCCTCTTCTATTCCTGGCTTTAGTGTGGCTGTGGGCAAGTTTGGAATCCAACTAAGCAGAGGTTATGTTAAGTGTGCATTTCATCAGGATTTAGTGAGATAATTACATGTCTTTCAGCCACTTCCATGAAGTTGGTGTTGAAAGTCATACAGATGCAGGCATGGCTTCTTGGTGTACTATTACCAGAGAATTCCAAGGACCAGAGACGATACCTGAACAGAGATTTCAAAATTTGACGATAATCCTAAAAATGTACAAGAAATTTTAATAACAAGTTGTGAAGAGGAAATATTTCTAAACTATTAGCAATAAAAATACATTTCAGTCAATCTTATTAGAGGAAAGACTGAATTATCTTTCCATTTTCTCTATAAAAAATGATATATTGTCAATAAAAAATCATTCAATGAATATAAAACCAAATAATGCAGGAAAAAAAACATTATAAAGTTGTCTCATAGTTAACTAGTATTAAAAAATTATGTCATTTGACCAAATTGTGCCATTTGTGGCATGTATCATCTTTGTAAGTTTGTGATTTTATTTCTTTTTTTCATGCTAAATATTCAGTTCTGCACCTAATTTTGTGGTCTTTTTTTTAAGAAGTCCCCCTACCCCAATTTCATGAGCTCTATGTCCTACAAAATGTGGATTCACATGTTGCATAGACCAAGGCCTTGGAAGCAGAATGTCAATGTCTCTGGCCAACAAAGGAGCTCAGGGCTCTTCCCCAGGTCTCTATTCCTGAAGCTGACTCACAGAAAAAAAAAGAGTCCAGGAGTACAACTTGGGAGCTCAGAATGCTTGCTTCTGGAGAGTGACTTATTTCCAATCGAGTAAAACAAGGGTGTGAATGGGTACAGGCTGCTACCAAATCTGTCTAGGAACAAGCTTGGTCTGTGTGATTAGTGAAATTTTCAATGCAACCAGCCTCCAGGAGCTGGGAAATGCAGGAGCAGACAGGGTATACGGCAGTGGCTAGCCCAGCAGGTCGGAGGAAATATGCCTCAGGGTAATTACAGTTGAGGCATTATTCATGCATAATGAGAAGGCAAATTGTCACCCCACAATTTATTTTGTAAGTATATTTAATGGAGGAAAACTTTACTGATAACTTCGTTTTTCTGGTAAATAAGGGCCTTATAATAACAGAAAGCAAAACTTTTTAAAGATCAAGCAGTTCAAGGAAATTTTTTTTAATGAAAAAGTAGAGGGTTACAGAGTTCAAAATAAAATTCTGAAGTTGTTTAGTGTAAGAACACATAATCTAACTTTTTCTGTGAACGTGTGCCTCCTAAGCACTGATTTTTAGGAAAACTATCTGGGAAGCTAATTTATAGCAGTGAAAGTGCTCCATATTAATCAAAAGACTTAAGATGTAGTAAGAGGATACAGTTTATCAGCTTATTTTTAAATGGATGAAAGAGCTTCTTAAGTCCTCAGCATCATATTACAAGAAAGCATGATCTAATATTCTGTGCACATAACATGTATCAGGAGGAATTATAGATCATAAGAAAAGAGGAGCTGAAACCCAAAGAAGCCCTTAAGAAGCTACTACATTAATTTTAAGGACTCACCTTAGTTATACAACCAAAGATTAGATCAGGTATTTTGCAGAAGCTGCTTTAACTCCAGTGAAGAAAAATGCTCACCTAATTTTCTTATAGGCACTCAATATTTCACTTGGGCAGTAGCTACACACAGCCATGAAATCTTACATTTCAAGGTAAAATCCTGGGAAATTTCTATGTATAGGAGAAGCTCCACAATTCATGAATCAGTCCACAGTTGAAAGATACCACTGTTAAGGTCACCCAAATGTTCAATCAACCATTTTATGCTTCTTTTCAGTCATCCTAATAATCAGATTATGGCAGAAAATTGCAGTTTTATTTTTTGATTAACTTCTATATACCGAGCACAGCACTACATAATTTTATATTCAAAATCTCATATAATTTCTGCCAGGTATTATTTTCCCAATTTTACAGATGAGAACATAGGTTCACAAAGATTAAATAAATAAGTCAAGGTCACATAACCAATATCTAACAGAGCCAGGATTCAAAATAAAGCTTACACTTTTACCAAAGCCTACTTTGTAGCAGCAGCAATTTGATGTCCACCTCCAGCAACTCACTAGATATCAACACAGCCTTTTACAGAATCACTGTGACACTGGGCAGAATGGAGAAAAGTAAACTGACTAGAACAGCGACCAGCCTCATTGCCATATAACCTGACAAAAATGACTACAAATTATGTCACCTTCACATGAATAACCTGATAAAAACAGTCCTGTGTTAATGGAAGCCCAGACAAAAGAACTGACTGTCTCCTAGCAGTTCAGTGACACCCCCTGTGTAAATGCTTCCCAGATTGTCTCTAATCCTGGTCTCTCTCTTGGATCTTAGACTTTTTTTCTTAGCCTGTATCTAGATATTTTCATCTGAGTATTCCAAATGCAGCAAGACTTTAACAGGATTTAATTTTCCATTCTTTTATTCCATAGACATTGTTTCATGCCCTGGAAACACAAAGATGAATATGCCTTATTATACTAGAGCAGTCCTACATTTAAACAAACAAACCACTTTAAACAATATTCATAAAACTGTTGATCTCCTTAAAAATCTCCCTTTTCCTGACTTTCCTATTTGAGTGACACAGTTAAATATACTTACATTCCTTGATATGGACTTCACATTTCCCTGTCAAATCTGATTCTTCCCTGTTGTAGCATGTTGCATTATTCAAAAATGGCCATGATGTCATCTTCCATTCCATATATTCTTTTATAATCTTTCCACAAGCCTAGAGATGGCATCTAAGTCATCTCTTCTTGAATCAGGAACAGGTCTGTGTCTTATTTATATTCAATAGCATGTGGCAAAAATGACAAAATAACCTCCTTAGGCTAGGTTAGAAAAGGTGACACAGCTTCCATTTCG
Organism: Choloepus didactylus; assembly: GCF_015220235.1. Lineage (NCBI taxonomy): Eukaryota > Metazoa > Chordata > Mammalia > Pilosa > Megalonychidae > Choloepus > Choloepus didactylus. The sequence goes on along the minus strand of NC_051312.1, from coordinate 120,104,484 downwards.
CTCGTTTAAACCCGCATGCTAGAGCCCCAAGGCACCATGTAAGACGTCCACCTGCTCTGAAGTGCCAAGCTGCAAGGAAGCCCAACTAGCCTATGTAAATAGACCCAAGTGGAATCTCTGAAGCAAAGGAGAGAGAGAGAGAGAAAGAGAACGTCCAGGTACTCCAGCTCCTAGAAGTTCAGCTCCTGCCACCTTCTGACTGCAGTCTCAGGGGAGACCCGAAGCCTCAAGCACCCACCCAAGTCCTTTTCCAATTCCTGATCCACAGAAATCATGAGATACAATAAAATGATTGTTGTTTTGATTCACCAAGTTTTGGGTGATTTGTTATTTAAAAATAGTCACCAGGACACTTTTTATCTGAATTACTACTAACACCTATTAGTCTCCATGCCTCCAGCCTCTGCCACCTATAGATGTCCTATTCCTTTCCAGAGGTTACCAATGACTCAATTTCTTATTACTAAAACATAGTAATGATAATAAATGAAATCCTTAAATGACCATTTCTCTAATATGAACTATCTTCATCCTACTCCTACACAAGCCTACTAAAGACCCAAGTAAAAATGATCTACTTTCTTTACATTCTCCATACTCTGTTTCCAATATGAATTTACTTATGTTCTTCCCTTGTTCTAGAACCAGTTTTTCCCATATCTTCTTCTCCATTTATCTATATCCTGCCCATCACTTCAGGACCAATTTGAATGCTACCACTTACATGAAGACATCCCTGGTTCCTTCAATAGGAATGAACTTCTCCCTTACTTTACTTGCACTTACCTCTAGTTTTTTGCTGCCATATATTTGTGTTAACTGTGCATAAATTTATTTTCCATCTATGAAATTTTAATCTCCCTGATATCAATGGCTGCATATTTTTCTTTTGACCTTTCTGAAACTGCATAGATCCAGGCCTTCCTAAAGTTGAAACCCAGTATATATTTCTCCGAAGAATGCATGACTATAACATATTTATTTACAACCTGTCCTATACCAAAAACAGAATTGAGACAGCTTAAAAGATATATACAATGTAGCAAGGGAAATAAATTAAAAATAAGTAAGAAAACCAGTCAAAGTTAAAGTGAGGGTAAGAGTTTAAAATGGAACTATTATACACACAACTCCAGTATGGCCCCTGAGATTATTATTCCCTGGTGCATACACTTTCTCCAGTTATTTGATCAAATATTGGTCTAGGTGCTGATGTGAAGGGATTTTTTTTCAGATGTAGTTAGCCTCCCTAATCAGTTGGCTTTAAGTTAGGGTGGTCATCTTGGGCAGTTATTTTCTAATCAGGTGAGCCCACAGGGATTCACAGCAGCAGCAGCTATCCTCCTACTGGTCTTGGAATAGTAAACAGCCCCATCGTGAACAGCCTTTGGAGAGGGCCACATGACAATGGAACTGCAGGGTGTCTGTAGGACCTGAGGGCCCCAGTCCTACGACAACCGGGAATCAATCCTGCCCAACATGAATGAGCTTGGAGGTAGATTCTTCCTCTGGGAAGACTCCAGATGAGAATGCATAACCAACACCTTGATCATGGCCTTGTGCAACCCTGGGCAAAGACACTACTGAGCCATGCCCAAACTTCTGACCCACAGAAACTGTGAGACATAAATTTGTGTTGTTTCAAATCACAAAATCTGTAGCAATTTGTTTTGCAGTGACAGAATACTAATATAGGAACTGTGCCAATTTGGATATATTATGTCCCCCAGAAAAACCATGTTCTTTAATGCAGTCTTGTGGGGGAAGAGTTATTAGTCTTTTGATTAGAGTGGAGCCTTTTGATTGAGTGTTTCCATGGAGATATGACTCACCCAACTGGGAGTGACACCTTTGATTAAATTATTTCCATGGAGATGTGACCCAGCCCATTCCAGGTGGGTCTTAATTAGACCACTGGAGTCTTTTAAAAGAGCTCATGGAGAGGAGAAGCTCAGAGATGCAGAGAGAGACATTTGGAGAGAAGCTAAGATATGTAATCCAGAGTTTGCCTCTGGGAGAAGCTAAGAGCTGACACAGCCCCAGGTGCTTGGAGACAGTAGGAGATGCAGACAGAAGGATGTTTGGAGATGCTAAGCTAAAAGAAGAAGCCCAGAATTTGCCCCAGAGAAGCTAAGAGAGGATCCCCAGATGTTTATAGAGAAAAGCCACAGGAGAACCAAGATGAGAGAAGCTAAGACAGACAGAATCCCAGAGACATTTTGGAGAAAGTCATTTTGAAATGCAACCCGGGAGCAAAGGACCAGCAGATGCCAGCCATGTGCCTTCCCAGCTGACAGAGGTGTTCCAGATGCCATTGCCCTTCTTCAGTGAAAGAATTCTCTTGTTGAAGCCTTAATTTGGACACTTTTATGGCCTTAGAGCAGTACATTTGTAACCTAATAAATCCCCTTTATAAAAGCCAATCCATTTCTGATATTTTGCATAATGGCAGCATTAGCAAACCAGAATAGGAATGAAGAGTGAGAAGAGTACACAAATCTCATGTCATGAAGTACTACAGAGGTAGAACAGAAATTTGAGTCTAAGCTTCCAAGAAGCCAATGTGAACAGGGCCAGAAAGAATAGATATAACATCTGGAGGGACTATGAAATAAAAAACATCGGTAAAAACACCATTCTTCTGAGTAGCAGATGCAGGAGCAGGCACCTTTAAAAGGTTCACCCTCTTGAAGGACACTTACCTCAGACAATGATTCAAGGTTCGGCCTTCTGACCTTACTCTCAGACTCTCACCTGTCCTCTGTCTTTCTCTGGATTTTGTCTCCACTCTATAATTTTTCCCTACTCCCCTCTAATTCCATTCCATCTGAACTTTCAATTCTCCCTGACTCCTAAGCCACAGGATTTATTTTCCACTGGGTGCAGTCCAGCTGTACCTTCATCAACATTCAGCCCTCACTTTTGGAGTTCCTGCCCAGGTTCTGCCTTCCCAGACAGGAAGAGTATTCTAGCTAAGGCATCTAATTTTATCCTTTTATCTTTCTCCATGTAGAGCTATCATTTTCTAAGAGCACACGTGTTAACATGAGAAAAAAATGACAACACTGATTCAATTCAGCACCAATCTGTGCAGGTATTTAGATGTTTCCCTATGGAGCTAGTTTTATAGTCAGGGTGGAAAGGGTCCTTTCAAGACTTATCCTAGCTTTCTTTTGAGCTGATTCAGCTTCATGTTAAATTTACAGTCACTTTATGATGGGATTAAATGACTTCTTTAAAAACTGAACAGGTGCTATATTACAAACCAGTGGAAATCATTCCCATGAATTGTGGTAATAGACAAGCTGCAATGTTATTTCAAAACCAACAATATAGTAAAGCTTTCAGAAAATCAAGCTTCACATGTCACCCAAAACTAGGTGAAATGGGATAGATAAGAAAAATTAGTTTGTCTCTTTCCTACTCTTATGTGATTAGAGTTGCCTCTATGACTGAGAACAGACTGGATATCAGGGTCAAAGTAGCCAATTAATTGGTGTACTTTAAAGTGAAGCACTTTTATTGGAACATACACGTTAAAAAAAAAAAAGGAAAAGTTTGTCTTTCTTTGTAGGTCAGGAAAAAAATTCCTTGAGCAGAGCCCAAATCTGAACATATTGTTAATTTGGCAACAATTACACGTGCACTTTTTACACCTTTATTTCCAAAATTATTTTAAATGTCAGTTTCCATTTTAGTAAAGCAATTCCTAGAGAAGATTCTTCAAGAACCTCCCCAGAATCATTCCCGGTCATTAATTCAGGCAAAGGATCTACCATTTGGCTAAATGTCAGTCAATTTGTATATTTGCATTCATTTAAATACATAATAAGGTGTTGATATGTATCACGTGCTATGCTAAATCCATGGGATGCAAAGATTATCCAAAAGTCCTAGCCCACAGTGAGTTTACAGCCCATTAGAAAGGATAACAAAAATGCCAGTGTGGTGAAGTACTGGGCCCCAACCTGGATCCACGTCAGAACCACGTTGGATGGGGAGTCAGGGAGGGAGCTCCTTTAAACATTATTCCTTCTCTGTCCCTTCTCCTAACAAGTATGTCTAGGGTGGAAGCCAGACATTACAAATGCTAAAAGTTTACCAGATGATTTTAATGTACATTCTAGGACTGAGAACCCCTGCCTTAAAGGATGACTTTACCAGATGCTGCAATAGTAAGCTACTAACTCTGCCTATGGAAGGAAAATCCTTAAAATGCAGGTAAGCATTTTAGTTGAATCTTAAAGGATGCATAGAACTTCTCTGGGGTACAGGAGCATAGGAGGGCTTTTCAAGTAAGCTTAGCATGCTGGGAAAAATTCTGTTGATGCTGAATCTTTATAATTTTTTTATCATTAGAGATGTTACAGGTTTATAGAAAAACCATGTAGAGAAAGCAGAAGTTTCGTATAAACCGCCCCCCACATACACACACAGTTTTCCCTGCTATTACACTTTGCATCAGTGTGGTGCCTTTGTTGCACTGAGGAAATAATATTATTGTAATTATACTATTAACTATAGTCCATAGTTTATATTAGGGCATACTGTTTCTTTTGTTCACGCTTATGTTTTTTTTTATTCTAGTAACATATATAAAACCTAAAATTTCCCCTTTAACCTCATTCAAATGTATAGTTCAGCAGTGTTCATTACCTTCACAATGCTATACTCCCATCACCAACATCCATTGTCAAAACTTTTCCACCACCCCAAACAGGAACTCTGTACTAATTAAACATTAACTCTATATTGCCTACCTCCTCCCCAGCCCCTGGTAACCTATATTCTAGTTTCCAACTTTATGAATTTGCTTATTCTATTTATTTCATAACAGTGAGATCACACAATATTTGCCCTTTTGTGTCTCAGCATAATGTCTTCAAGGTTCATCCATGTTGTCACATGTGTCAGAACCTCATTCCTTTTACAGCTGAGTAATAACCCATTGTATGTGTGTGCCACATTTTGTTTATCCATGCTTCTGTTGATTTTGCTTCCATCTCTTGGCAATTGTGAATAAAGTTGCCATGAACATCAGTGTGCAAGTATCTGTCCAAATTCCTGCTTTCAATACTTTTGGGCATATACCTAAAAGTGGCATTGGCAGGTCATACAGCAATTCCATGTTTAACTTTCTAAGCAACTGACAAACTGTTCCCCACAGAGACTGCACCATTTTACATTCCCCGAAACAACGGATGAGTGTCCCTATTTCTCCATATACTCTCCAACACCTGTTATTTTCTGTTTTTTTTTTTAATTTTATTTTAATAATAGCCATTTTAGTGGTGTGAAATGGTATCTCATTGTGGTTTCCATTTGCATTTCCCTAATGGCTAATGCTGTTAAGTATATTTCCACTTTCATTTCAGCCATATGTATATCTTCTTCAGAGAAATGCCTATTCAAGTCTTTTAATGCTAACTTTTAGCTACCTCTCTAACATATCTACATCAATTCATCCCCACTCTCTCCACTCTAATGCCAACCACTGTCATCTGTTCCTTGCATGAATATACATTTCCTACCTCTCTTCTGCATAAGCACTGTCGTTCTTCAAATTGATTCTCCCCACTGCAAGAATAAAAATTTTCTTAAACAAGAAATCAGTTGTATTTCCCTGATTCAAATATTTCAGTGGCTTCATATTGCAATTTGAATCCAAAATATTTAATGAAACAGATAAAACTCTACATTATTTAGCCCCCAACTTCCTCCGGCTTCATCTATGCCTTTTTGTCCACTTGTCATTTGCAGGCTTCATTCATGCCAACGTTGGGTCACCAAGCAAACCACGTCCTCTCCTATCCCAGGTCCTTTGAAGAAATGATCCCTCTTCCTCAAATGCTATCACCTGACTGCCTCCTAGCCTGCCATTTGACCTGGAAAACTCTAATAATGCTTAGTCTCATCTTAAGTGTTCCTCACACATGGAAGGTTTCCCCATTGCCCCCTTCTAAGCAGGTTAGGAATCCTGTTATGTGCCCTCATAGGCAGCCACAGCTCCTCTCTTTTATAACATGACTCTTGGATACATCATGTGTCTCTCCTGCTAGAATGTAAGCACTGTGGGGACAAAGACCATTTCTTTCCAATTCCTTCCTGTATTATTGACATTGAACTCAGGGTCTGGTAAATGCTGGTAAATGTTTGACAAATAATGGCCGAATAAATTGAATGAATGAAAACCACACATGAGAAAAAGGACAATCTAACCTACTTTATTTCTCCAATAGTTTTTGCTCCATACTGCTCAAAACTTTTAAGGCATGAGATGTGACTAAAATTTGGGGTGAAACTTAACTATCTATATGTCACCCCATCCATTCCACCTCTGCTTCTTTGTTTTTTCCCTTTCTTTCTATCCTATTTTTCTCGAAAAGTTTAATTTTTTGCATGATGACTTGTATTTAAGTAGCGTAAATAATAAATAATCATTATTAACAGGAATAACATTACTTTATTATACTTAGATAATGATTGCAATGATGAAAATGGAAGGAGAGGCTGAGTAATATTTTATGAGGCACACAATACACCTATACTAGCATAAAAAGTGAGTCATTTAATTCTTTCCTATCCATAATAATTTTCCCATTTCTCAGATAAAAGAACTGAGGCAATGACAGATCCTTACTCCCCAAAGATTCACAAATAATAAAACAAAAAGGCTAATAATCAATGTCTTTATAACCCCCAATCCCTTGTTCTCTTCACTACTCCAGTCAGATCTGTAACCAAGAGGTAAATCATTTCCAATTTATTCAGCCCTCTCATATGAAAAGTTATCTGAGGTATCTTAATTTTATATTGTTTCTTCTATTGTAGATTCCAGGTGTATATAATGCTTCACTTAATTATGTCTACAAGGATAAAATATTATACACATTATCAATTCCCATCTCTTGTCTCATAAACTTTTTAAAATTGCATTCATTCATCCATTCAATAAACGTCTGGTGCCGGAAATATAATTCTGAATTGCCCTCAGAAAATTAATGTTATTAATCATAAAGACATTTTCTTAAGATTCTGAATTTGGTTATCCTTCACTTCTTTCTGAGCTTTAGAATTAAATTCTTTATGTGACACCTAGAATACACTCAGTAATTCTGGCATGTGGATAAAATGAAAAAGACTGTGCTGGCATTTGCCTTACAGAAATTGAGAAGTGAACCTGCAAAACATACCCTGACTCACAAAATGAATGAACAGTGCTAGACTGTATTGTAGGCTAAGTGCAAACTCTTTTAATACCAGTTCAATCAAACCCATATGTTACAATATAATATCACAGACACATTGATCTCCTTGAAGATCCATACATCTTAAAGAAAAGTCTTCTGAATGTACCAGCAATTCTGTGGTTTACAAGTTCAAACCAATCCCTGCCAAGATCTTCCTATGACTCACTCCAGCTGCTCTCCTCCCTCGACAAACCCTATAAACATCCTTACCTAGCTCTCCACTTTTGAAAAGTTCCATGGGGCCCCTGTTTAATTCTCTTTTCCTGTAATAAGTTAAACTAAACTTTAGTTGACTTTAAGGATATCCCTGGAGGTCTTTTTTGAAGGAATCTAACAAAGTTCATGATTAAATTTAACAATTAGTTGAAGTATTGCTACTAGTCTCTAAGTTAGTTATAAATTTTAACTATAGATGTTAAAAAAGTACAGTGAAACTTAAAAGAAAAACTTCCAAGGTAATAAGGACAAAAGATAGTTGGGCTCTTACAAATTAGTCAGAACTGCTGATTAAACTTTCTGAACTTTTATGAGAAGCTAAACCAAGCAGAGACAATAGTAAAAACTATCATTTCTGTGAAAATGAGTTTACCAATTCATTTTAATTATTAGTACTCAAGATTATTCCTAAGTTGAGCTGCTTATTATCTCTTACCATGTCAAGGCCTTTCTAGAAAGGATGGGCTGCAAAGATAAATATCTTTAAAAGAAAATAATTAACTAGACCGTTCTATCTAACAATACAGTGTTTATCTATTATTTCCTAGGCTCCAAACTGAAGAAGGTGTCACCTATGAAAGCCTCCACAAATGTCTCAGCCAAACAAAATATTTTTTATACAGAGTAGCTGTTGGCAACAGCTGAAGGGCACACCTTGATTAAAGAGACATAGGAAATATAAGCCAAATCTGCAAAAATAATATCTTAGAAGGAGAGAGGCTATAAGAAGGGAAAAAAGAATAAGTAATACAAGTGAATGGAAGTGCACAATGAGTCAGGAAAATGATTAAAGAAAAAAAGAAACGGAATAATTTGATAGTTTCAAAACTTGCTTTTGGATTTCTGCTGATGACCATAATGGAGTAACTTCCTCCTTCCCCCAACTGTAAACAACTATAAAACTGGACAAAGTATATGAAATAACTGTTTTCAGAGGCTGTACAACAGGGAGTGAAGATGGGTAATCCTTAAAAGAAGGGAAATAAACAAAGCAAGTTTCATGAGAGCCCCTGTTCTCTTCCTAGATCCACTTTCCAGACTCCAGTGCAAGGAGGGTTGCTCTCATGTCGTATGGTGGTCTCACTGATTTTAACAGGCAAACTACAGTGTGGAGCTCCCAGGTGACAGCTGGAATTTATGAGGTAGGGTTCTAGAGAGAAGAAAGCTGTGCTGGAAAGTGGTTCAGAAATATTCAAAGGAAGTCGTCTTGAGTTTTTGGCCAAGCACTAAACTACAAAGACTCAATGAAGATGAGCTAGGGAAAACTGCCAGGAAAAGAATACCTATTAGGAATCATAAGTTATCTCCAGATCAGGGAGATATTTGAATCACCTCAGGGAGAAGAAGCATCACTGACTAATCCAAGTATTTAGTAAAGTCCTCAGAATGTCCCCTTGGAAGTAAGGCTAATCTAGAATTATAGCAAATGCTTCTCTAAATCCATCCTAACAGAGTTAAGTTTATCTGTAAATAAATTACCTGCCTACTTGAACAAACTCAAAAACTCTGTTAAAGAAAAGAGCAAAATCCAACAAGAGAACTGAGGCAGCTTTTAAAAGATACATACAATATAAAAAGATAAATATAATAAAAATAAGTGAGAAAAATGGGGAAATCATAGGTAGAAAATCATGCATATGTAAAAAGAAATTTAATTCATACTTCATACAGTACACAAAATGGACACTATAAATCTTAATGTAAAATCTAAAATTATTAAAATCCTAGAACAAAATTTAGGAGAAATCTTTGTGATCTAGGGTGAAGCAAAGATTACATAGTTCAAAATGAACAAACAAACAAAACAAAATGCAAAAAAAAGAGCATAATCCATAGAAGAAAAATCATTGATATATAGTGATTAATTAAAATTGAGAATTTCTGCTTTTCAAAGTCATTGCTAAGAGAATGAATCTAAAAGTCATGAACTGGAAGAAAATATTTGCAAATCACATATACAATAAAGGACTTCATAAAGAACTCTCCAAACTCAACAATAAGAAACCAAACACCACAGTAAAAATGGGCAAGAAATGTGAACAAACACTTTACCAAAGAAGATGCATAGAATGCAATTAAGCAAAAGAAAAGATGTTCACTATTATTAGTCATTAAGAAAAATGCAAATTAAAGCCACAATGAAATACCACTATACATCTAACAGAATGACTAAAATTAAAAAGACTGATCATATCAGGTGTTGGAAAAGATGGAGAGCCACTATAACTCTCATACATTGCTGGCGGGAATGTAAAATTGTACAATCACTTTGGAAAACAGTTTGATAACTTCTTATAAAGTTAACTATGCATGTATCATAGTGGGTCATATACTATATGTTCCAGCCATTCCACTTCAAAATATGTTCCCATGATAAATGAAAGCATATGCCCATACAAAAATTTGTGCACAGATGTTCATAGCAGCTTTTATTTGTAATAATGCAAACTGGAACAACCCAAATGTGTACGTAGAGGTGACTGGATAAATGAATTGGGCTATACCCATACACTGGAATATTATTCAACAATAAAAAATAAACTATTGTCCAGGCTACACTATGGATGAATCTTGCAGGGGTCTTAATGGTGGCCCCCAAAGAGATATGTTACATCCCAACCCCTGGAACCTGTGAATGTGACATTGTTTGGAAAAAGGGTCTTAAAAGATGTACATAAATTAAAAATCTCCAGATGAGATTATTCTGAATTATCCAGTGGATCCTAAATCCAATGAAAAGCAAACTTATAGGAGACAAAAGATGTGATGACACAAACAAAGAGGAGAAGGCCACATGATGATGGAGGCAGAGAGTGGATTCAAGCAGTCACAGGGCAAGGAACGGCTGGAGTCCATAGAAGCTGGAAGAGGCAAAAAGAGGTTCTCTCTTAGTGCCTCTGGAGATATTATAGTCTACCACCAACCTGATTTCAAACTTCTGTCCTTCAGAACTTGGAGAGAATAAATTTACATTGTTTTAAGCTCCCAAGTGTTTGGTAATTTGTTACAGAAGCCATAAGAAATTAAATTAATACAAATCTCAAAATAATTATGCTAAGTGAGGGAAGCCAGGCAAAAAGTAATTCATTCAGTGTTACTGCATTTATATAAAACTGCAGAAAAAGTCAAACTAATCCGTAGATGCAGAGAACAGATCAGGGTTTGCCTAGTGATTGATGGCAGTAGGGTACGGAGAGGGATCACAAAGGGATATGGAATTAACAAATACATTCATTATTTTGATTGTAGTGAGGATTTATGGATGTGCACATATTTACAACTTATGAATTTGCACAGTTTAAATATGTGCACTGTATTGTTTGTTAATTAGAACTAAATAAAACTATTTTTTAAAAAATCATACAGTAGTTTCTCTGGTATCAACAGACTTAAACTATAAGTCTATAAAAATAATATATCTGAGAAAAAACCTAATTATTTCAAAAGCATAATATTTTCAAGGTTCCTCCATGCTGGAGCATCTATTGGTAATTAATTTCTTTTTATTGAACAATGTTCCATTGTATGGCCATACCACATTTTATTTACCCATTCATCAGAACATTTGGTAGAACATTTGGGCTGTTTCTACTTTTTAGTTATTATGCATAATATGCAAATGTGGATAAATGTTTTCATTTCTCTTTGATATATACCTAGGAATGGAATTGATAGTTCATATAGAAACTGTGTTTAACTTTTTGAGGAATTGTGACTATTTTCCGAAGTGACTGTACCAATTTACATTCCCACCAGCAGTGTGTAACAGTTCCAATTTCTCCAAATCCTTGTCAACACTTGTTATTAGTTGTATTTTTTATTGTAGCCAATCTAGGAGCTGTGAAGTGATATCTCATTTTAGTTTTGAATTTCATTTCCCTGGTGGATAATGATACTGAATGTAGTTGATGTTCTTATTGGCCATCTGTATATCTCCTTTGTATAAAAGTCTATTGAAATCCTTTGCCCATTTTTTAAATTGGGTTGTTTGTCTTTTTATTATTGCAGTGTAAAGATTCTTTATATATTATGGATATAATACACTCTGCTTCAAGTAGAGTCCATTCCTTTGGAGAGAGTTTCAGAGCTCTATTTTCAGGCTTGCCTCATTCTCCTGGACAAAATATCTGAGACTAACCTCTGGAGCTAGGGTAAATGACAGTGGTCTGATTTTCATTGAGTAAATTTCTGGCTTTAGAAGCATGGTACTAAAGGGGTCCATAGCTTTTTCCTTCTTGGTTTGCCTCTCCTGGCATGGAATCTCTGCTTATGAATGACCAGGACCCCCATTCTCAGTGGGTGCGGAACCTGAAGTAAAGCATCCACCCTAAGAGTGGTGTCTGGGGAGAAGAGAGCCACGTCCTTTCAGCAGCAGTCTCCTGGAGTTTAGCCTTACATCATCTAGCCGGGAGACATGAGACATGCTAGTGGCTGTCCCCTCCCAGGAAGATACCACAGCTCTCAAAAGAGCTGTGGGAGAGGAATCCCAGTGTTCATTCTTTCATCCACATGGAGTAGAGTTTCCATCATGCTAAGCTGGGAAGGGGGAGGGGAAGCAGGTTGTGGTTCACATGCCTTAATTTCCTGCTGTCTTTCATCAGTTCTGGAAAATTCCCAGCATGTTGCTTTTTAATACTCCCTTTCCCACATTTCCTCCAACAATTGATTCTGGAGCTCTTATTAAAAATTTGTGAGACCTCCTCAATCTATCCTACATGTCTAAAATCTCTCTTTCCTATATTCTGTCTCCTTGTTTCTCTGTGCTGCATTTTGTGTAATTTATTTTGCTCTTCTAGTTCATGAATTCATTCTCAGCTTTACCTCTTCTTCTATTTTACCTGTCCATTGAGTTTCTAATTTTAATATAAGATCAATATACTCCAGCAACAATTTACAATGGAAAAGCTAGTTTCTAAAAGTTTTCATTTACAATGACAACAACAAATATAATGTACTTAGGAATAGATCTAACAATAGTAAGACCTTTATGAAAAAAAAATTTTTCTGTAAGTTGTAGTTATAAACATTTGTCTGGTTATTTAAGATTCCATTTGTTTTTTACGCATACTCTTAATTCCCTCTCTAACTTAAGACATGAAAAATATATAGTCTATGCCAAATAATTCCAATATCTTAATTATTCATAGGTCTCATTCTAGCCCACCTCCAGTTTTGATTCTTTTAGGTCTTAATTATGCATTAGGAATAGCCTGTAATTAAACATTCTCAAAGGAGAGTTTTGATCCTCTCAAAGAATGCCAAAATTTGCATGCTTCCTTGTTGTCTCTCTTTGTGGAGTGTTTTATTTTCTTTCCCCACATTTACCATGTTTCTAAGGTTATATATCTATAGTCTTTTGGAAGTCCCAAATGCGTGCACTCTTGGACCAGACAAACTACTTCCAGGGAGCCCAGAATGCCTTTTGTCACCAGGTTTGGCTGTTAAAACAAAGCTCAAGTTCTCCAGGCATCACTGTATAACCTCAGGGCAGCTGTCGTATTTGACGTTAGCTTGCCTCTTTGTGATGCTAGTGATTTAATTTGGGGTTTCTTATTCTCTAAGGATTTCTCTCACTCTTTTAAGCATTAAATTCTTTTTCTAAAATATTCTGTCCATAATCTCAACTTTATCCATAATCTTTTTCAAAACTATCTAAGCCAATACTATCAGAAATCAAAAACATTTTCAACACTGCACTGTAAATTTTTATATCAAATTACTTGTCCCTCTATATTGCCTATGCATTTTTCACAAATAATAGTATTTGAAAAGACAGGAATTTCCTCCTCCTTCTCAGTCTGTTCTATTTCATCTAACATTGATTTCCAATTACAGGAAAATATGAAGGCAAAAGAAAAAGTCTGCTATTAAGTAGATAAGTTCTGATTGGAGAAATTATACACCACCTCAAAGGAAAATAATGACTAGATGATAGTGACTGTTTACGATTAAGTATATAAAACAAAAATCAATATCGCATGTTATCTAAGAGCATAAGAACTGAACACAGAGGAATGTTCACCAAGATGGGAACATTCATACTGAAAATCCTCTATGAATATGGAATTACTTGCCACTTTATATTATATATGAAGAACATTTTCCAAATAATAAGTTCCTTCTCTAATACCTCCTAATTAACATAACCTCCCATTTACCTAATGTCTCATTCTGTTTTCCTGTTTTTTTTTTCTAAATTCCAAAAGTAGTTTGCTGATTTCCATTAAAATTTATGGACTCATAGATTAGTCCTGGAAGAGGTCATGTGGTCCAGCAGAAACCAAATAGAGATGATGCCTACAAGATTGTGATAATCAGAATATATATAAATGTGTGATTTGCCTAACATTTACTAAAATGGTACTCCTTGAAAAGCTAAAATAACAGGTCAAGTTTGGTCATTTAAAGCTGGAATTAAATCTTTCAGTGGTGTGATGAATTATTTTATCTCAATAAGTTCTACTTGACAGTGTATATATAATATATATTCACATGTGATATATATTATATGATTAAATAGAAGACGAAAGTATTACTAAGCAGTATTTCTTAAATATAATTTTCCTGCTGGAAAAAGTCTTTCAAAACATGGCTCCCATAGATGCAAAAATTAATAACATTTGTCCCCAAAGGTAAAATTAGTGGCTCAAAATCAGATAAGAAGCTATTGGAAGAGCCAGAGCAGGATCCCAAGACTTTTGGTCTCTTACTTCTTTGATATATATAGACATATTTTTCCAAAACCTTTATTGAATCTTAATTTGTTAAGTGTCTCATAATTTGAAAATAAATAATTGGTTTTCAAATGATTAAAAATAAATAGAAAAATAGACCTGATAAAATGTGAGGAAAGGGAAGGTTTCCACATCCTTGAAACAAATCATCATACCACTTCATTTGCATACATCTTCAAACTTCCTAAAATTCTTTCAAATCTAGTATCTCATGTCATCACATCAACAGCCTATAATATGTATTAGCACTTTTATTTTATGAATGATTAAACTGAGTTAAAGTTAGTGAGTGTGCCTGTTGCCATTACACACACCATCAGAAGGAAGCAGTATGGCTTTGAGAGGATGGTGTGGTATTTGCATGAGAAAGCTCTGGAATTTGACCTGGTTCTGTGTTCATTAGCTCTGTCAACTTAAAAAGTGTCTTCATTCTTCTGAACTTTACTTTTCTCATTAAATACTGATGCAGATAATTTCACATTGTTTTAATAAAGACCAGATAAGTCATTAAATGTAAAGAAATTTGTAAACCAAATTAGACCTATCATATAATTTTATTGGTGAATGGGCTATGTGAGCTTCAGAAGAATGTGAATTCTGCTATGATTGGATAAAGTATTACATGAATGTTAAGTAGGGCTAGTGGATGGATGGTATTATTCAGTTCACCTATAACCTTACTAATTTTCTGCCTTCTGGATCTGTCAATTACTGATAGAGGGATTTTGAAGACTCCAACCATAATAGTGGATTTGTCTATTTCCTCTTGCAGTTCTACCAGTTTTGCTTCATGTATTTGGAAGCTCTGTTGTTTGGCACATATGCATTCAAGATTGTTATATCTTCTTGGAGAACTGGCCCCTTTATCTTTTTTCCTGATCATTTTCCTTGCTCTGAAATTTGCTTTGAATGAAAGTAATAAAGCTACTCCAGCATTGTTTTGATTAGTATTAACATGGTATCTTTTTCTTTATCCCTTTACTCTTAATCTATCTGTGTCTTTATGTTTGAGGTGAGGTTCTTGTATACAATATCTATTTGGAGCTTGTGTTCTATATTCCACTCTGATAGTCTCTGTCTTTTAATCTTTTTATTGGTATATTTAGACCATTCACATTTATAATGATTATATATCTATATATATTCGAGACAAAATCTACCATATTTGTAACTGTTTTCTATTCATTGAACTTGTTATCTTTTTTTTGTCTTCCATTCATTTTTTGCTTTCTCTGCTTTTAAAAGGATATTTCATATGATTCCATTTTTCTTTTATCTCTTAGCATATACATAACACTTTTTTTCTCATTGTTTTAATAGTTATCCCAGAGACTGCAATTTAGATTTACAACTAATTGAGGTCCATTTTGAAATAATATTATATCACTTTAGAAGTAGTGCAGGTACTTTGTATCAGAGTATTTTCAATTCCTCCTTCTTGTCCCTTATAATATTGCTGCCATGCATTTCACTTATCCATAAGCTATAATCATCAAATACATTGCTGCTATTATTGTTTTCAACAAACTTTTATCCATTAAAAGACTTAAGAATAAGAAAAATACAGCAATTTATCTTCATTTATTCTTTCTCAAATATGCTTCCTTTCTTTATCTAGATCCAAGTTTCTGACTTATATCATTTTCCTTCACTTTAAACACCTTTTAAAATTTCTTGCAAAGATCTACTGGTGATAATTTCCCTCAATTTTTGTTTGAGAAAGTCTTTATTTCTCCTTCAATTTAGAGTATAATTTTGCTAGATGCAGAAATTTAGGTTGGAGGTTTTCTTTTTCTTTCCACACTAAATATTTCCTCTATGGTTAAGATTATTTTTCCTCTGGCTTCTTTCAAGATTTTCTCTCTCTTTTTTAATTTTCTGCATGTTGAATATGATATGCCTAGGTATAGATTTTTTTGGTATTTATCATGCTTGGGATTCTATGAGCTTTGTGGATCTGTCACTTGGTGTCTGACATTAATTTTGGCAGATTCTCAGCCATTATTAATGCAAGGATTTCTTCTGTTCCTTTCTATCTTTCTTCTACATCTGGTATTTTCAGTAAACATACATTATACCTTTTGTAATTGTCCCAAGTTCTTGGATATTCTCTTCCATCTTTCTTAAATTATTTTTTTTTCCTCTTTGCCTTTCAGTTTTGGAAGTTTCTATTGACATATCTTCATGTTCACTGTTTCTTTCTTCAACCATGTTCAGTCTATTGAGGAGCCCATCAAATGTATTCTTCATTTCTGTTACAGTGTTTTTTATTTCTAGCATTTCCTTTTGACTCTTTCTTAGAATTTCTATCTCTGTGTTTACACTATCCATCTGTTCTTCCATATTATTCACTTTTTTTTCCATTAGAGCCCCTTGCCTATGAATCACAATTAATTTAAATACCTGATTTGACAATTCCAACATCTTTACCATATCTCAGTCTGATTCTGATGCTTTTCCTGTCTCTTCAGACTGTGTTTTTTGCCTTTGAGCATGCCTTGTAGTTTGTTGTTGTTGAAAGTCAGACATGATGTACCAGGTGAAAGGAACTGAGGTAAACAGATCTTTAGTTTGAGTTTATGTTTAATGTTTATCTGGCTAGGAGCTAGGCTGTGTTTACTGTTTGCTGTAACTGTAGGTGTCAGAGCCTAAAATTTCCTCTGGCAGTCTGTTTTACTCCCCCCTGTTGTCTTTGGGTTTCCTTCTTAAATAGGATCTGAGCCTTGCAGTTGTTTTCAGCTGTAATCCCTGTTATTATACAGGAATCCTGTTGATGTGGTGGTAAGAGTGGGGTTGGAGGGGTAGCATTCTATTATCCAACGATCAGGTCTCAGTCTTTTAATAAGCCTGAGTCTCTGGGCTGTGATTTTCACAAGCCACAGCTTTCCTTTTTAAGCACCTTATGTGAGACGGGAAGGCTAGAGGGGTTCAAAGTGTGTTTCCTTTCTTCCATGTATATTGGGCTTTGGTAAAATCCACATTGATTAGGATCTTGTAAATAGTTTCCCTTGAGGCCAGGCATTTGTTACAGAAAGCAGAACATTCTGGTCATATTTCAAAATGGTTACTTTTCCCATCCCCCTGCTAGAAGCACAAGGAAAATTTTCCCCAGTCTTCACAATGGGGATCCAGTGGGGCTCCTGGGGGTAAAACTCATGTGGGACTTCCCAGGGCTGGGCAAGCTAATGCATGCTTAGTCTCCAACCAAGAGTCTATTTTCCTTTAAGTATTCTTACCTGATGCTGGGTCCTGGGGCAGTTTCTGCTACAGGTAAGTTGTGATTCTCTGTATCTATCTCTCTCTCCAGTTTTCAGGGTAATAGTTTACCCTATGACCTCAATTCTATGAGGAATTTAGGAAGAGTTGTTAATTTTCAGTTTTTCAGCCTTGTTCTTTTTATGAGAACAGCAGTGGTGACTTCTGAGCTATTTCCATGCCAGACAGAAAATCCGAAGTCCTACCTTCATTATAATGTTCATTATAATATTTTGGCACACCTAGAAAACATTTCCATGAACATATGAATAGAATATAAATTTTTCTATTAAGGTTAATGATGAAAATTTTTTGAAAACTAAAAATAATACTTTTCATTCTGAAAAAAAAAAATGCTTCAACCGAGGGAATACGTAAATAGCTAAATAGCCAGAAAGCAAACCATTGCAGTTAGTCCATTCCAATCCCTTTATGCCGTATATGTAACAGTAAGCAAGATACTACTTGAAGGAAGCAGATGTCAAGGTAATCTGCTAAGCTCACCTAAGACGGCCTGTCTTTCTTCTTGCAGTGTTCTCATACTCATCGATTATAAAAGTACAGATTTGTTTTTCAGTGGATCTGAGGTGAAGTCAGTGAACCTATATTTTTAACAAGCTTTTCAGTTGATATTTATGATCTGTAAAGTTTAAGAACACTGCCCAGAGCAACAAGCAAAGTCTAGATAGGTCCTCTGGGAGGGAAAGCACAGGAGCCCAGCTCCTCCAGGAGTGAGGCAGCTTCCCAGCCAGGAGCCCAAGATGCAGATACGCACGTTCAAGGTCACCCTCCCACTCTTTATCATTAGCTTTTTCCCTGAGTTTTTAAGGTCCTAATAAAGATAACGTATCATATTTTTACTTGAAAAATAAAATAGCCAAACACATACAAAGTTCTTAAGCACACATTTTTTTTTAAGTGGGAGTTGTGAAAATAAATGCCTATTTAATGAAAATAGTTAATGTAAACAAGTTAAGAAATGGAAAAACCCATAGCCACAGTGGATATCTTTTCTGGTAAATGAGCACAAGAGAATCATTTTCCTTGGAGGGTGGAATGCTGGGTTTAAGAGGATCACCACCACCCAGGCAATTGTGAATCCCTAAAGCTGGGTTCTTAACACAAGCTGGGTCAAGCAGCATTTTCCCTTGATTTTTGATTGTAAGAACATGGAAAGCAGATCTCAATGTCTGCTCAGAGACTAAATAGGAGATGTAAGTCTGGAACTCTGAGTTGCCATATGTGGAAGCTTCTTTACAGTGGGAGGAAATGAATCTGTCTCAAGAAAGAGTCAAGGGTAATAAATTGAAGGAGAGAATCTTGGCATTGTGCACACCCTGCTCCCATTCACCTCCCAGGCACAGCTACAGCCACAATTTTTCTTCATTTTTAAGTGAGCAAAAAACAAAACAAAACATGCTTTAGGTCTACGCTTTTTGCCTGGTTATGTGTCCGTATCATACAACCAGAAACACATGGATTAGCACAATGGGTTGTCAAAAACTTCAGATGCAAAACAAGTAGGTCTTAGATAACCACTCCCAGTATAAAGAAATTCCACAACACAAACAATGATTTTAGGGCAAAATGGAATTTCTTCACTATCAATATCTAACGAATGCCAATTTCAGAAAAAATGTTTTCTTTTCATTTGAGCAGACAAAAAGAGAAAATTGTCTGAATAGTACTTATTGTTCTACTTGGCTTTTTTCCAGCATTGCTATTTCACATGCATGATATAGCAAAGCCAGGTCAGTGTAAGAAAAATTGTCTGGCAGAGGGTTTAACCTGAAGAAAATGCCAGATCATTCATTTCTTTGTAATTTCAGATAAGTCTCTATTTTTGACATGACTGTAAAAATATTTTCCATCTGTAATCATGGATTACACTTCTCAAATGATATATTTTTTACAGAATTTGAAATGAAGCCTAGTGTTTTGTGCAGATAACTTGAGAACACATACAGGATCCATACTGGGTTTTATTCTTACTATTATCGTAAATTTTTTTGTTTGAAAGATAGTAAGAAATTATCAGGCGACCTTTTTATGAGCGAAAATTTCTGTTGACTTTGGAGAAGTTTGTTCAAAATAAAACTGTTATATAAAATTCAGACTTTCAATTATATTTGTGAATAACAACATTAAAGAAGTATGACTATATTTCTATTTCATTGATCTACACAGTAGACTGGTTTACACAGTGTAAATGAAAAAAAAGTCATTTCTTATCTATATTACTTTTCATTTTGACATTAATCTCTAGTTTCCTAAAGAACCCCTTGCACCACATTTTGAGACATGCCCTGGCACGTCTACTTTCTGATAGAGCCATCTCTGATCTCATATTTGTGGCCAAAGAGAGCTCAATCTCAGGCCTTTTCTTCACTACACATAGGAGGGCCATGATGGTTCTCAGCTCAAATCAGGAATGTTCAGTGTCTATGTGGAAGAGGGAAAATGGCAAAAACATACAGGATTTTTTTTGTATGTTTGTTTCCAATAAATTACTAAGGTAGAAAGCAGACATATAAAGAAAGTCTCTATCATGAAGGTTTGTCTTTAACCTTTAGCCTTTTCTGTCCAGGAAGTACAGATACAGATATCTGCATCCAAAGCATTATAAACAATGGGAACAGATTTAGTTAGGACAAATGAAACCTATTTGTAATGCATTCAGTTTCCAAGGGAAATTAAAAGAAGTCAGAACACATACTGTTAGCATCTGGAAATTCTTGATGGTTTGTAGTTAGAGTTAACAAATGAATTAGTAAACTCTGAATATTTGCTCTTCTCTAAGCTATCTCAAATAATGAAAGTAAACTGAGCTTCTTTGCCTTCTGCTTTGGACCCATCTACTGATTTTACTTAAATGTAAGCTGGATTTAACACAAACATGTGCCAAATAATAATATCTAATATTTATAATGCACTTCGCACTAGGCAATATTCTAGGACTTAGGTTGTATTAATTTATTTAATCTTCAAAGCAGTCACCCAGGACAATGAGGCACAGAGAATAAGTAGTGTAGGTGATGTCACATAGCTAGTTATTAGTGGAGCCAAGGGAAAAACATAGGCAATCTGGGTTCAGAGCTTCTACTCTTATTTACCTATACTTATTTACTTATATTTATTTATTTACTTATATCCAAAAAATAAGAGGAATGTAAGACCATTGTAAAAGATGCATATGATATACAACAGAGTTAATATGAATTCATGTCGATGATACTTCTGCTTCTAGTAATAATGGGCAAGGTACTTTGGATCAAAATTCTAAGAGCAACTAGTAAAACTGAAAAATAATTTTAAAAAGTCATCTGAAGGAAGTCATCAAAGAGCCAGTAGAAAAGTGCATGATTACTCAGCCAGGATATTCAGGAGAACAGAAGCCCGAAGATGTAAGCTAGCTATGGAGGGTGGGGGGGAAGGTGCTTTATCCAGAGGGGCTGAGTGAGAGTCTGAGAGACTGACAGCCTTGAGAAACTGGGGACAAGAATTAGAGTCCAGGGCCTATCACATGTACGTTGTATTGATGAACACTTGAGTTGGAAACCAGCAAGGTTGTACTCATAGAGTAATGTCAAACTGAAAGTAGAGAGCCATGGAAGGAACTAAAATTCAGCTTTGCATTATTTTAATTGCAAAATTGAATTAAGTTGATCCCAGAGTATTGGTGCCACCAGGCAGCTTTCAAAAAACAAAACAAAACAAAAAACACGAAATACATCTTAGAGCTCAAATTATTTCCACAAATAACTTTCTAAACATATATGGTACAATAAAAATAAAATAACAGTGCAAATCTGGAGACAAGATAGTATGAAAAGAAAGCAGATGTGTAAATCAGGGTTCAATCAGAGAAGCAGAACCACTAGGAAATTTTATGCTGTTGTGGGAGCAAGATAAGCAGTCTCTAGTTAATGGAAAAGGAAGATGAATGCATAGTGGTAGAGAGCAAAACAAGCTGGAATCCACAAGTAGAAAGAAAATGATGGATCATATGAACAATGCTATCAAACAACTAGATCAACTTGCCATTTATAAAACACCCAAACTTTAACAGAAAAATGTGTACTAATTTCAAGTACACATGAAACATTCCACCAAATACACCATCTGCCAGACAGTAAACCAAGTCTAGACAAATTTTTAAAAACTGAAATAATACAGAATAAGTTCCCTGACAAAAATTGAATTGAATTAACAACGAATACAGAAAAAATATCTGGAGAAATGCAAATAATTGTAAAACAAATATTTAAGAAAGAATAGTATCAATCCTACTTAAATTTTTTCAGAAAATAAAAGAGGAGAAATGTGTGAAGACAATCCTCCCTGAATTATTAGTGAAGAGCCCCAGCAACCTGTACAATGGAAAGTGATATGTGATAAAGATAGAAGTTATCTCCTATTGTCCCCCAGAAAGATTAGCTCTTTACATTTTAAGGGTATTAGACCTGGAAGTTAGTGTTTACATTTCAGAAGGAGACGAGAACCTGAGCTATTCATTAATAGTCCAAAGAATTTTAAACTAGGGACCTTCCTAGTCATTTCCCAGAGAAGATGTGTTTATGTTAGGGAGATTAGTGTGTAGTTTGTATAAACTTCTAGATTCATCATTTTGGAGTTCTTCTCTTGTGTACAAAAATTCCATTTCTGTACATGCAAACCTAAGCATCTGGCTCTCACTGTGTTGTCCTGAAGTGGGAGAATGGGATATGGGGACCAATGTGGTTATTATCTTTATTAATAATAGTCTGCTCGGGTTCAAAAACCTCTTCTTTACTTTCAGGACAATGTAAATAATTAAAGATGTTAAATATTATCAAGAAAATCTTCCCAAATCATTTTAAGGCCAGCATTATCCTGATATCCAAACAAATCAAAGACATTACAAAAAATAAAATAAAATAAAACTGCAGAGCAATCCCCATGAAAATGAATACAAAGATCCTCAACAAAATATTAGCAAATGAAATCCAACAATACATAAAAAAGGTAATGCACCATATATAAGTGTGGTTTATTCCAGAAATGAAGTCATTTTAACATTAAAAAATCAACATAATCAGCATATTAACTGAAAAAAGGATAAAACACATGATCATCTCAATAGATGCATAAAAACCATTTCACAAAATTCAACGCCTTTTATGATAAAAATCAACAGCAAACAAGAAATAAAAAGGAACTTCCTCATTTGAATAAAGGCCATCTATGAAAAACCTTTACCTAATATAATAGTGAAAGCCTGAAAATGTCCTCATTAAGAGTGGCAACAAGTGAAGATGTCTGTCTGTTCTCATAGCTTCTTTTCAATATTTTACTGGAAGGACTAATCAGTGAAATAAGACAATAAAAAGAAATGAAAGGTATGCAGATTGGAAAGGAGGAAACAAAATTTTCTTTATTTGCAGATGATATGAACTTCTACATAAGAAATCTAATGTATCTACCAAAAAAAGCTGTTAAAATAAGTGAATTTAGCAAAACAGAATATAAGGTCAATATACAAAAATCAATATAGGAATAAATATGACAAAAAGATGTTAAGGCATATACAATAAAACTACAAAACAAGACCAAAGAAATGGTTGAAGACCTGAGTATATAGAGACTCACACTCTGATAGTCGATTGGAAGACTGGAAATGGCTAAGATGTCAATTCTCCATATTGATCTACACATTGAACTCAATTTCAATCAAGATACCAGCTAATTGTTTTATAAAAATTGATAAGCTGTTTCTAAAATGTATATGATATGCCAAGAACCTAAAACCAAGCAATTTTGACTACAGAGAACAGAATTGGAGAAAATCCCCTGCCAGATTTCAAGATTTGCTAATCAAGAGAGTATGGTACTTATAAGAAAAGGCATATAGATAACTGCAATAGACTAGAGAGGCCCAAACTATAACCACATGTACAAGTTCAATTGATTTTCAATAAGGGTGCCAACATAATTCAATGGAGAATGGGTAGTTTTTTCAACATATGGTGCAGCAATGACTTGATATTCATTTGGAGGAAAATGGACCACAACCCTTGCCCCACTCCATATACAAAAAATAAATGGAAATGCATCACAGAGCTAACATAAAAACTAAAACTATAAAACTGTGAGAAGAAACATTGAAGAACATCTCTTGATATTGGGATAGGAAGAGCTCTCTTAACTAGGACATCAAAAATAAGAACCATAAAAGAAAAATAAAAGGTGAAATGGACCTTATCAAATTTTTTTTTCCCTTTGAAAGACATCTTTGACAAAATGAGAAGGCAAACTCCATTCTGGGATAAAATATTTGTAATACATATCAAAAAGATGAAAAGAAACATTTCAATTAAAATGGTGACAAAAGATTTGAAAAGACACCCCACAAAACAAGATAAATGAATGACCAATCATGTTGACTAATGGTCCTCATCATTAGTCATCAAGAATTACAAATTAAAAAGCCAAAGAGATACCTCTAGATGTTTAATGTTAAAAATTTTAAAATACTGCAATATTACACTGACCATGAAACCCAGCCATTCTGCTGCTCAGTAGTTACCTAAGAAGAATGAGAAAATATTTATACACGAAGATTTGTACATGGCTGTTTGTAGAAGCTTTATTTAAAACAGCCCCAAACTGGAAACAACCCAGTGTCCATCAACAGGTAAACGGATAAAAAATTTATGATATATTCATGCCATGCAATCCTGTATCACAATTTGAAAAATGAACTACTGATACGCACAACAACATGAATGAGTATATTAGACATTATCTAAGCAAAAGAAGCCAGGTGCAAAAGACCAAATACGTACTGTATGATTCAATTTATACTAAACTCTAGGAAATGCTATTATATTCTGTATTTAGAGAAATTATATCACGGTTGACTGTTGCCAGTAATGGGTAGTAGGGATGGAAAGGAATCTGATGAGATCAAGAAAACATTCTGTCTTGATTGTGGTCCTGTTTACCCAGTTTTATTCATTTGCCAATACTTGTTGAACTTTATAATTTACATGGGTGAATTTTATTGTATGTAAATTGATCTTAATTAAAAGTGGAAAAAAATATTGAGACAAATCACCGGCTTTGTTATCTTAGCTCAGGTACAGCAATCAACTTCCTTTTGAAACATGGCCAGTTTAAGTTGAACAAGTCAAGCTCCAAATTATATTTATTCCAAATGATGCACCTGACTGAATTAAATATTAAAAGCCTCCCCTCTACCCACATTCATAGATAACTGCAACGGACTAGAAAGGCCCAAACTATAACCACATGTATAGGTTCAATTAATTTTCAATAAGGGTGCCAACATAATTCAATGGAGAATGGGTAGTTTTTTCAACATACGGTGCAGCAATGACTTGATATTCATTTGGAGAAAAATGGACCACAACCCTTGCCCCACTCCATACACAAAAAAATAAATGGAAATGCATCACAGAGCTAATGTAAAAACTATAACTATGAAACTATAAAACATTCACCGTTTGGCTGCTTAAGAGTCTTGATATTATATTAGCAAAGTCACTAGTTTTCTTACTTAGGCCCATAAATAGCATAGGGCAAGCAGAAAATAGGAGTTTAATCAATAATAATATATTAAATCATCTCTTCTATTTTGGGCCATTTTCTTTGCTTACTCTTTACTCTAATTTAGATCCTTCTCTAAATTGCTTATTTCTTTCCCTATTAAAATTCCATGTCATCTTAACTCCACCATAAACAAACAGAAATTTTCAACATGTCTTTCAGTGATTTAAAATTGTAATGAAAATGTCCCCAAGAAGCAAAGCAACTAATTTATATCCTTAGTTATATTTGCTACCAAGATTCTACTGCAGACAGTTCCACAGATAAATGCAAATTAATTTTTTTCAGTGCCTCACAACTTAAAATAAAATCAGCTCTTATGTAATCAAGTAGGCTCCCATGCAGACAGTTTTAGTTGTTCAACTTCATTTTATTTCAGTAAAATAGCTCCATCAATAACACAAGAAGCCATTCAGTTCTCATATTTCAATTCCTTGTGAAAAAGAATGAGTCTACTTCATTACTGAGAATGTGCAGATCTTAAAAAATGAAGAGAAAAAATGAAAAAAAAAAATGGTTTTTGATGAGTCTATTTAACCCCAAACTTCTTAAGGACACAAAACAATTCACTTCAATTACTTCAAGCAATGAATAAAGACTCACCTACTGCTGTCTCCAGGCCAACACTGGTGAACAAATGTGAATTAATGTTTGCTAGCATTGATTTCCCAATGGGAATCCTTATTTCAGTTATTTTCATCTTCTCTACTAAGTGTATGAGACTTATTAATTCTGCATCATTGGTGAACGTTTCTTTCCATATTACAGCTTTTTCAATTTAAGTACACAAATTCCCAGTACCAGCTAATCCCCAAATCTATGCTAATTTTAAAAAACATTTGATTGCCAGATCCTTCTTTTAATTCAGAATAAAATTGCATGTAATAGTTCTGACCATTCAGTGGTGTAGGCTTTATAAAATCTAACAATATAGCTATTCAATATATACCTGCTTTTTTTTTTTCAGTTTGTGTGTCAATGAGAATTAGTTCATTGAATGATAACCTGCAATCACCATCTAATTTAACTGAGTGAGTTGCCTTTGATGATAATCCAGTTTGATTTTAAATTCACTAATGATCAGGGTTGGGAGGAGGTGCAAAATGTATTTAAGACTTCCATTTTTCTGCTACATAGGGGAAAGTGGGATTATGTTGAGAAGCAATAAATAACGAAAAAGGGGAACCCTAGAAGTAAAAAAAAAAAAAAACTAAACATTTGAGATAGTACTTATCTCCAGGGTGTGATATTTTAGAAACAAAAAATTATTTTTCCTTCATCCTGGCTCACAGAAAAAGACTATATCCTTCCAAGCCCACAGTTAGGTATTGATAGGCTGGTATATGAGTCTAATATATGCAAGATGTCACAATTAACCTGAAATGTTGCGATCCTTTAAAGTAAACACTGCCTTCGTTTTTGAAAATAATTCCTCACACAATGTATTGATGTTAAAAAAAACAAACAAAAAAACAACACGATATTTTCTTTCATACAGTTCATTGAGAGAAAAGTATGACTTAATGTCTTAGAACAAAATAGAGACAAGGCTGCTACCTCACCAAAGGTGGATAATCAATTTTTCACTAAATCAGTTCTGCATTATATGATGAGGGAATAAATTCTCTAAACAAACCAAAGCCCTATAGAGTAAAAAAAGGAATATGTCACATGGTTTAAATTAATAATTCAACACAAAAAGGTACAAAGGTCAATCAATGTAAAATTAATATTAATAAGTTTGACAGTTGCAAAGTGATTTTGCCCAATGCTTTAAACCATATAGAGATCAAAGTTTTTATTCCATCAATCTATTCAGCAAACATTATCAAGTATCTCTGATGCTTAAGACATTATGCTGGCTGTAGTAGCAGTAAATCTGTAACCCAGCTAACAGCTCAAGCCTGCCATTTCTCATGCTTATTTGTGTATTACCAGTGATTTATATTCTCATGGTTATTTGGGCTTCTAGGTCTTGCTTCTAGAGAATGATCACTATCATTTAATTTCATCTTCCATAGAACTTCTCTTTTTTTTTTGCTTCTCACTGACTCAGATATAGAATGAAATCTCACACAAGGCATTTGTGTGCATTAGACTTCATGAAAATTTAGCAAGATAGAGGATTTTTGTCTCACAGTGAGGCTAACAACTTATATACTGGCCAAATTTGCTCATAAACATCTTTTGGTGGCTCTTCCATGCTGCTCTAGTCATTTTCTCACACTTCCACATTTTATTTCTTCTCTATCCACTCATGTCAGCTGTCTTCCCAAACCAACTCCAAAATTCTCATTTGTTTCTTACATGAAGCCCATTAGATATTCTTCCCAGGCCACATGGTCTTATTTTCACAACTTATGTCTTTTCTGAGTATCTTTCTGCACAACGACTTTTCATTACCTGAGAACCTTGCCAGGGTAATTTTTCTTTTTTTATATCACTAATAAAAACTGAAAGAGATTTGGTTCATGCTACAAAGAGGCTCCCATTTAATTATTATAAAGACCACAAGTCTAAATATATTACCACAATAGTTCCTTTATTCTGTTTTTCTTCCAAGAGGAGAAAAATGTGTATATTTGATCATCATGGGCACTAAATCTGTCAAGATCGTTTGATAAGGGGAAGTAATTAAAATCCATCTTCTGTAGAGTGCAATACTAGTAATCAATAGCAATAGATTACTATTATATGAACCAGAGGAGCCTCCCTCACAACTGCACTGATTTAGATGATGAAATCTTAGACTCTGAGCCTGATTCTACAAGGGGATGAGAATTTGGGGGAATCTTGAAAGGGTAAATATATTTTCTATGTAGGAAGAATGTAAATAATTGTTGCTGGTATATATGCTGGGGTGAATTAAAAGTTGTCCCAATTCTTGGCCTCTCCTTCCATCAAGAGGTAGAATCGAAGTCCCTTCCTATATTTACTAGTTGATAGTTGTATATTTCCTCATTGATTTTGGCCAATTATATTTTTTGTTACTCTAATTAGGTAGTTTATTTAAATATTATGTAAACCAGGGCTACTTAAAATGTGATCTGCATTCACTATGCTGGTTGTTTGTTATTACTGGTTGGTAATGAGGTAAATATATTGATAATAAGTGTTTGGATGTTGCCACAACCAAACATGTGAATAGGGTCAGCAAGTGTGGTTAAGCGTTTATGTTGCATGAAAAAAAATATGTTCTGATGGCTCAGAAGCAGTGATAGGAAGGCAATTGAAGTAGTTACCAAAATTAAAGAGTTTATGCCAGAAAGTGAATCAATGTTCCTTCATCAAGAAAGTTTCACAATGAAAAAAGAATGTGAGCTAAACAAAGCAGTGTAATTATTGGCATGATAAAAATTTTGAATTATATTAAAGTTAATATGATGAATTTGATATGGAAGCTAATTATAAAGAATTATTTCTTGCTGAGGTGCAATGGTTACTAAGAAGAAAAGTTTTATTGGGAATGTTTGAACTAACAAATTCTTACTGTTTCATAAGATTTAAAGAGAAGTTTGTTTCCAACTGTGGTTAAAGACATGGCTATTTTTCTGATATTCTTGGTATTTTTAATAATCATAATATTTCCATGGAAAGAAGGGATGCAACATGTTTCTCAATGACAGATAAGGGCAGATTGAAGGGCAAAAACAGAAGCAGCTTGGAAGTACAGAATTTCTAGAGTTGTTGTATGTCTCACATTTAACAACATTTATTAACAGTGTAGGTGATGATTTCATCATTGCACATCTGTGAAAAGTTATCACCAATGTATTTGAAAGAACATCTTGAATTTTCTTGTATTTCCAATACATGAAAATAAGATTCATGTATAGGAAATTCATGGATACATGGATTCTTTGAAGGATAATTTAACTATATCTTCACAGGAGAAATTTTTGAAACTAGCCACTGGTGAAGGATTGAAGAGTAATTTTTGAAACTACAGCACCACTTGCATAATGTTGCATAAAAGCTAAAAATGACTATCCTGAATTTTCTGAAGTTGCTTTAAAATCACATCTCCCACCTTGTGTTATTAAAACAAACTGCAGAAATGTTTAGATATACATCATCCCCTGTGAACAACATTACTGTTAATTACTCAAAGCTTCCCTTAGGTCAGCAGAGTGACACTAATGGTTGGTAATAGATGACAGCGTACAGGATTACATTGCTAGAAATTGTAGGGTTTCTTGGAGATTGCCCTCTTATTTAGCAACTCCAGGGATGTTTTTATATATCTGGTCAGTATAAAGACAATGCAGTCAAAATTCCAGGGCCAACACCAAGCACCCCCTTAATACACCATGTTGATCATGTTCATAATGGTTGCAAAGGAATTTGGGTATTTTCTCTAAAATACATGAAGCTTGGGCAGTGAAGGTAATATTCTGTTTGGTGGAAGACCATTACATCCCTGTATATTCACAAAGGTTATATTTTCAGGCACTGCCTAGATGTATTTAGCAGTGAGTTTGCCTTTGAAGAATTTTTTTTAAAGTTATTTCTGCCAAGATCCTCTGGGTAGGATGACCATGTCATTTCTTGACCACAATTTCCTGAAGAAGGCTCTCCTGTGAGGTCTCTAAGAATCAGTTTCCAAGTCTGTAAGGTATCCACCCCCAAATGTCAGCTAACTGAGGAGCAGAGCCCATTTGCCTAGGGTGCAGCTGGATCTTTTGCATTTACTGGATTACATTAGTCTTCTCTTCTCCCTCCTCTCTTCCCTTCCTTTCCCACCCTGCACCTCCCCATCTTTTCCATCTACCACCCTATTTTCTTAGTTAAAAAGTTGAAATAACATGAGAGTGAAAAAGAGAAGCAAGTTGAAACTCGAAGATATGTTTTGCCAAGGTACACACACAGACTGCCCTCTTGATTTAACAAAAAAGACTGGGAAGTGGGCTTAATTTATCCCTCCATAGAAAATTCTATTTTCAATCCCCACTACACCCGTCACATACATCTTGCATCAGTCCTTTTTTCACAACTAATTTAAGAACCTCTCTGTCCCTGAACATATGCAGATCACTCCTGTCTTAAATGCATCTTCCCTTGATGTTATAAACCATGCAAGATTTTGTCCTAGTTATGCCATGCATTTCATACACAGAATTCTTCAAAGATCACAGTCTCTTCTCCCAGCCTTTGATTCCTCCCCATTCAATAAAAAGTTAATCCCTTGCAATCTGGTTTCCACCTCCATAATTGCTAAAACTGCATTTTCAAATGTCACCAAATGCAACAGCTGGTCCCAAATCCCAACATAAAACTCTGTCTTCTCTCAGCTTCATTAATACCACCCTGCTTTCTCATCCCATCCCAAGATGTTGATTTCCCTCTCTTCTCTAGCTCTCCTCCTCTAAATCCCTATGCATGCATATCCCCCAAATTTAATTATCCCCCATATCCTCTTTTTTACAGTATTTCCTGATAATTTAAAAGCCTGTGAAGATTTTAGTCAATTTCTCTGTACCCAGGTTTCCTACATACATTTCTTCAGTCCCGCTTACCTCTCCCCGAGCCCCAAACATAATTTTTGCCACCCTAATAAGAATCTCTCTATTGGTATTTCAAATTCAATGTAACATAAGCAATGCTCATCATCAACTTCTGTCAATCTTCTCTTCCCCACTTCAAATTCACGTCCTTTTAACTTCTCTGTTAATGAAATTCAGCATCTTTTAAGTATGACTCTTTTCTTTCTGTTGTTAAGTCCTATGGGTTTTACTTCCCCTATTTCTGTTGCTAAGTTCTATGGGTTTTACTTCCAACATAGCTACTGGAGAGTCCTTTCCAGGGCTTCTGTCATCCCCACCCCTGGATGCAGACCTGTCTCACCTCAGCCTAAGGCACGTCCTCCATGCTTCCGTAGAGTGGCACCATTACCTGACTGCTTCTCCTAAAGACCCATCTGCCCATGTTACACCCCTGCTCAAAAACCTTTACTCTACATTTTGTTACTATTCCAATTGACTTGTATGGTTTTATCTTCTCTTCCTGACACTATTCCCTGTTCTCTGAACATGGCCTAGAACTTCCTTCTTCGTCCTTTGTTTCTTCTGTTTATTCTGCCTATAATTCTATCTAAACTCTACCTAGCAAAGCTCATTCATCCTTCAAGGTCATCTCAAATCTCCTTGAAGCTTTTCTCATGTTCCCCAACCTAAAATCACCTTGCCTTCTCTGAGTTAGTTGTGCCTCTTGGCTTTCTCTATCTTGGATTTCTTTGTGCTTTTAATATGTCATTTGTGTTTGTTTAGCCTTCCTCAATCTACGAAGAACTTTCCATAAATTTCCTTATCTTGATTTAGTAAAATCAATTGACTACTTCACCACTAAGTAGCTGCAAAGGCAAAATCTTCAATAAAGGGGAGTGTCAAGAGCAAACTAAGGTCTTGTGAATCTTCATGCCATGCTGTTTCCTACACCCACAAAGGATACACCTCACTCCCCACTCCCCTCAGTATTCAATAACAGAAGCATGTTTTACAATAAGAACCCACAAACAGCTGAAATTTAAATGGAATCAAATTGATTTTGACATTGGGAAATTGCATCCCAAGTGAAATTCTGTAAATGTTCACTTGCAATCAGAGGTGCCTGGGGATGAGAACCTGCCAGTAGACAGTTTTTGTGTGACCTATAACAACAGTTTTAAATTTGAATTTGAATATTATTAAAGCAGGATTACCCATTCTAAACACAGTCCAATCCCATGCCAATCTCCCACTCACTCATGCTTTGTTTATACCCAGCCCCCTCCAATACTTTAAGTTTTCTGTACTGCCCCAATGTTTATTTAATTTTTTAATCTTTGATCTATGACTACAGGTAAGATTAAAAAAATCATTGAGAATACCAGAGTAATGCTTTTAAAAACAATACTTAATGAAATTTAAAAAAAAAAGTAAAGGAAAGGACAAGAAGCTGAGTTTCAAAGAGGTTTCTCATTTCTTAGAAGAAAATACTGGAGAAATCAAAAATATCAGTATCCCAGCTTTAGAGTCACCTTCCTTATGAAGGACTTTCTCTCTTCCTCATCTGTATCCTGATAAAATTTTGTATGTATCTCTAATGGGAAAAAATACTTAACCTCTGTGCTTCAGTTTTCTTATCTATGTTTTAATAATTGTACTTAACTCATTGGCTTTTCAAGATCAAGTGTGATATATAAATAAAATGCTCAGCAAAATGCTTGGTTCACAGTAGAGGATTTTTGTATTAGTTATAGGTATGCTTTTCTCTCTTTTCCAATAGACAACAAATTCCTTGAGCATGCAGGCTTTGTCAAATTTGGTTCACTGTACAGTGCCTAGCACTGTCTCTTGGAGCACATAACAAGTGCTCCATGAGCAATTTCTTATTGGTTAATTAATTTGTGGGGATGGAGAGGGAATAATATACCAGAATTACCTAATGGGCTTATCAAAATACATAGGCAATTCCCAACCTCAGATGTGCTGATTCAGTCTGTATGGGTAAAAATCTGGTTATTTGTATATTCAAATATTTCCTAGGTGATAATTACAACTAGGAATTATTGATTGAAATACATCAATTGGATCACTCTGATTGTCAAGCAGAGTCATCTTTGATTCTAACCTCCTTCTATCTCTGCTGTTTATCTCATTCCCATCCTTTTTTTCTTGAATTTTCAGTCCCAGATCACTTCCTTGTAACATATCAAAAGAATCCATGCCTAGACTGGGTATAGTTTCCCAAGGGGACATTGCTGAGGTACTTTTCTCCAAAAACAGGAGCATAGTCCAATGAATCTCATTGAATATCAGAGATTAAAAAAAGCAAAACCAAAAAACTTAATGATGATCCACTGAAACCCAATCATTTGCTAAGTGTATCACTAAGAGACAGAAACCAAGGTAATTTGAACAAGGAAAGTTTAATATAAAGTACTGTTAACAATATCAGTGATAAACTACTAAGGTGGAAATTAGAATTCTAAAGAATACAATGGTTCTAGGGAGCAGCCTCTACACATGGGGCTGGGGCAGAACGCCCAAGGAAGGAGCAAATCTCAAAGAGCATCTGTCTGCCTCCCTCCTAG
The DNA here is from genome assembly GCF_015220235.1 of Choloepus didactylus. Classification (NCBI taxonomy): domain Eukaryota; kingdom Metazoa; phylum Chordata; class Mammalia; order Pilosa; family Megalonychidae; genus Choloepus; species Choloepus didactylus. Next base: position 120,071,350 of record NC_051312.1, on the reverse strand, counting down.
GGCTGGAATCCAGACAGCGTGGGAAAGGGTGCAGGTGTGGCCCATGGGATAGCAGGGAAGTTAGCTGAGGCATAACCTGCTGGCTGTAGCTGGAAACCCAGCTTCTGGGTTCTGGGTGGCCCTCCACAGAGTGAACTGTGCTCAGCCTTCCAGGAGACCTCCAAAAGTGAGCACACACAGGCCCACGGAGAAGAGCTTCTTCCCCCTCCAGTGTCCTTGGAGCACCCTCTACTGATGAAGGGTGGATGTGGAGCTGAGGATCCATCAGCTCTGACAGACCCACTGAGCAACTGAAATCTAGAATGTGCTTGCCTGAGATTAAAAACCAAATTAGTGGCGGAACATAGACAAAACCCACTTTTCCTTGTCCAAAATTGTTTTTGTTATATCATTTTAAGTAGATGAGACAACCATGGAGTTGATTCTGAAGTAGGGAGTCAGAAACTAACATTCTTGAGTGCCTCGTATGTTCCAAGCCCTAACAACCTCAAGAAAACCCTAATGATAGATACTGTGTTTTTATTTTTATTTTGTTGTACAGGCAAGGAAACTGGGCTCAGAAGAGCAAAATCACTTAATATTGGTCATACAGGAAGTCAAGTAAGAGAGCTGGGATTTGATCCTTGGTCTGACTCTAAAATCTGTAATCTTTTTATAATCTTTTTTTTTTAAATAAATTTTATTTTTAGAGAAGTTTTAGGTTTACAGAAAAAATAAACAGAAAGTACAGGTTTCCCAGATAACACCCAAACACAAATAATTCCCCCTTTTACTAATCTTTCAATATTAGTGTATAACATTGTAACAATTGATGAACCAATACTGATACATTATTATTAACTAAAGTCCAAAGTTTACATTAGGGCTCACCCTTTGTGTGTACGGGTCTATGGGTTTTGCTAAATGCATAATGTTATGTACTCACCATTTTGGTATCATATAGAATAGATTTATTGCCCCCAAAATGCCTGTGTCCCACTTATTCATCCCTTTCCTCCACACCACCACCTTAACCCATTGGAATCACTGAAATTTTACCGACTTTTTAGATTTGCCTTTTCCACTATGTTATATAATTGGAATCATACAGTATGTAGCCTTTTCAGACTGGCTCTTTTTCACTTAGAAATATGCATTTAAGATTCCTCCATGATTTTTCATGGCTGAGAGCTCATTTCTGTCCCCCTACTTTTTTTTAACTTGACTTTAAATTCTCTTTTGTCATATTCATATAAGAATGTGTTTATTTATTTAAGAAAAGTCATGTTAAGTAGTAATTGATGTTTTAACAGAAATAGTAGTAAAAATACAAGCCTTCCACTTAATATGACACCTATATGTTCTTGTCTTTTGATGTACAGGTAAAGTTCCTTTTTTTTTTCTTATTAGATGGAAATCATATAATAACAATGATGGCATCTTTTACTAGACCAAATTTTTTTTTCTTTTATATTATTTTGAGAATGAAAAAAAAAAGCAGTTCTCAAATACAGGCCACTTTCTAATATATATTTCCTTAGCTTTTCCTCTTCTAACATAAGTTTTCACCTACTTTAGGTAAATAATTAAGAATACAACTGATGAATGTTATGGTAAGCTTATGTTCATGTTTGTAAGAAAGTGCCAAACTGTCTTCCAAAGTATCTGTACCATTTTGCATTCCCACCAGCAATGAATGAGAGTTCCTCTTGCTCCATATCCTCTCTGGCATTTGGTGGAGTTGGTATTTTGGATTTTAGCTATTCTAATAGGAGAGCAGTGCTATCTCATTGTAGGTTTAATTTGAAATTCCCTAATGACATATGATGCTGTGCATCCTTTCATGTGCTTATTTGCCATCTGTATACTGTCTTTGGTGAAGTGTCTGTTCCACTCTTCTGCTCAATTTTAAATTGAGTTGTTTTCTTATTTATCGGGTTTTAAAAGCTTTTTTGTGTGTATTTTAGATACATCAAACATATGGTTTGCTAATATTTTCTTCCAGTCTGTGGTTTGTCTTTTCATTCTCATAACTGTTTCTTTCACAGAGCAGAAGATTTTTACTTCAATGAAGTACAACTTTTCATTTTTTCTTTCATGAATCATGATTTAGGGGTTGTATCTAAAAAGTCATTGATAAACCTAAGGCCTCCTAGATATTATCCTATGTTATCTTCTAGAAGTTATATAGTTTTAATTTTTACATTTAGATCTATACGATTTATTTCGAGTTGACTTTTCTAAAAGGTCTGTATCTAGATTCAGTTTTTTGCATGTGGATGTCCAGTTCTAGCACCATTTGCTGAAAACGCTATCCTTTCTCCATTGAAATGCCTCTGCTCCTTTGTCAGATCAGTTGACTATATTTGTGTGTGTCTATTTCTGGGCTTTCTAATCTGTTCCATTGATCTACTTGCCTACTATTTTGTCAGTACCATTCTGTCTTGATCACTGTAGCAGTCAGTGCAAAGGGTCTGAGGCAGGAGTATGTTCAATGAACTGCAAGAAGGCCAGTGTGGCTGCAGCAGAGAGTGCAGTAGAGAAAATAGAAGATGAAGTCAAAGAAGTAAGAGAGTGCTATGTGCATGGAGGACCAAATCCTACAGAACTGTGTAGGATATTATAGGAATATGGTTTATAGTCTCAGTAAAGGTGTAGTTATTGAAGGGTTTTAACTTATAACTTGCAAGGGCCACTCTGGCTACTGTGTTGAGACTAGACTGTAAGAGGGTAAGATTTGAAGCAAGGAAACCAGTTTGAAGTTTATTACAGTTATCTAGGCCTGCTCTATTGGTGACTTTGCTGGTTTGGAGCTGTTATGTACCCCAAAAAAAGAGTATATTATTTTAATCCATTGTGGGGGCAGGCCTATTGTTGGGTGAGATCTTTTGATTCTATCGTTTCCATGAAGATGTGACTCAGCCCATTCAGGGTGGATCTTAATCCCCTTGCTGGAGTCCACAATGAGAGGGTAAAAGATGGATGAAACTCAGAGAGCTCAGAAAAGCTAAGAGATGAAATCCAGAGTTTGCCCCAGAGTTGCAAAGAAAGGACCCAAAGGAGCTGAGATAGAAAGCCACTGAAACCAAAAGCTAAATTGAGGAGAGAAGGACCAGCACTCTGGCCATGTGTCTTCCCGTGTGATGGAGGAATCCCGGATGCCAGCAGCCTTTCCTCAGAGAAGGTATCCTCTTGTTGAGGCCTTAATTTGGACATTTTCATGGGCTTAGAATTGTAACTTAATAAATCCCCATTGGTAAAAGCCAACCTATTTCTGGTATATTGCATTCTGTCAGCTTTAGCGAACCAAAACAGAATAATCCTGATCCTTTCTTCCCATCTCTTATAACAATGTTGCCATTAATTTCACTAATCTATAAGCTATAAACATCCACTGTTATTGCTATTATTATTTTGAACAAATTGTTATCTGCTAGATAAGTTAGGAATAAGAAAAATAAAAACTTTATTTTGTATTAATTTATATCTTCTTAAATGATTTCCTTTTCATTATGTACATCTTGATTTCTGACCAATATCATTTAACTTCTTTTAACATTTCTTGCAAGGCCAGTCTCCTGGCAACATATTCTCTCCATTTCTGCTTGTCTGGCAAAGTTCTTATTTCTCCTTCACTTTTTTTTTTATTAGATTCAGTTTTATTGAGATATATTCACATACCATACAGTCATCCATGGTGTACAATCAACTGTTCACAGTACCATCATATAGTTGTGCATTCATCACCCCAATCTATTTTTGAACATTTTCCTTATATCAGAAAAAATCAGAATAAGAATAAAAAGTAAAAGTAAAAAAGAACACCCAAATCAACCCCCTCATCCCACCCTATTTTTCATTAAGTTTTTTGTCCCCGTTTTTCTACTCATCCATCCATACACTGGATGAAGGGAGTGTGATCCACAAGGTTTTCACAATCACACTGTCACCCCTTGTGAACTACATTGTTATACAATCCTCTTCAAGAGTCAAGGCTACTTGGTTGGAGTTTGATATTTTCAGGCATTTACTTCTAGCTATTCCAATATATTAAAACCTAAAAAAGGGTTGTCTATACAGTGCGTAAGAATGTCTGTCAGGATGACCTCTCAACTCCATTTGAAATCTCTCAGCCAGTGAAACTTTATTTCATTTCATTTTGCATCCCCTTTTTGGTCTTTTGGTTCTTTCAAGGTTTTCTGTTTGTCTTTGATTTTCCTGTATCTTAAATGTGATATGCCTAGGTGTATTTTTCTTTTTTTTTTTTTTTTTTTGGTGTTTATATTGTTTGGTGTTCTCTGAGCTTCCTGGATCTGTGGTTTGGTGTCTGTCATTAGTTTTGGAAAATTCCACCTTTATTACTTCAAATACTTCTCCTGTTCTCTTTCTTCTCCTTCAGGTATTCCAATTACACATATATTATACCTTTTATAATTGTCCTACAGTTCTTGGATAGTCTGTTCTATCTTTTCATTTTTTTTTCCCTTCGAATTTCAGTTTTGAAGCTCCTATGGCATATCTTCAAGGTCATTGATTCTTTCAACTGTGCCTAGCCTGCTGATTAGCCCATCCAGGGTATTCTTCATTTTTGTTAGAGTGTTTTTGATTCCGAGGATTTCCTTTAGACTCTTTCTTAAAGTTTTCATCTCTCCCCTTACATTAACCATCTGTTCCACTTTTTCCATTAGAAAAATATCCTGTCTGATAATTACAATATCTGTGCCACATCTAAGTCTGGTTCTGGTGCTTGCTCTGTATCTTCTGACTGTGTTTTTTCCATCTAGTATGCCTTGTAATATCTTATTGGAAACTGGACAAGATGTATGGGGTGAAAGGAATTGAGGTAAAAAGACATTTAGTGTGAGGTTTTATGTTTCTTTGACTAAGGGTTAGAATGTGTTTACTGATTGCTGCAGCTGTAGTTGTCAGAGGCTAAAATTTTCAATGGTAATCTTATTTTTGTGTTGCCCTGTTGTGTGTGGGCCTTGAAGTCTTTCCCTTGTAATGCCCCATCATTCTACATGAGCCCTATTGACAGTGTGGTAAGGTGTGGGGACAAGGGAAGCAACCTATTATCCTATAATCTTGGACTAAGTCTTTTGGTGAGCATGTGTGCTATGGCTATGACCTTCACAAATGTTTCTCAGCTTCCTTCCCCTCTTCCTTAGGTGAGACAGGAAAGCTAGAGGGGACTGGATTTCAGTATTTCCCTTCCCCCAAGTTGCTTAGGCTCTGGTAAAATATAAGTGTGTTGGGCTTGATAAATTGGTTGCCAGACTAGACTGTTCCAGGCATATCCCAAAACAGTTATTTTCCCCTCCCCCACCTGGAAGCATGAGGATATTTTCTTCACCTGAGAACCTGGTGGGGCTCCTGGGAGTAAACCTCAGGAGAGTATGGGGACCTCCTAAAACTGGGCCCCTGGAGTATTTAACTAAGCCTCCAGCAATTGTTCAATTACAGTTCAATCTTTCCCATAGGTATTGGCTCCAAGGAAAACTTTCTGTTTTAGGCTTTTTCTCTAGATAAGCTGTGGTTTCCTTTATACATCTCCCCTGTTTTCAGGGCAGGCTTTGCCCTGTGACCTCAATACACTGACAGATCTAAGAAGAGTAGTTGTTCAGTTTTTTCCTTGTTGTTGGGATGGGAGAGATGACATCCAAGCTCCTTAGGTACCATACCTGAAACCAGAAGTCCCCCATATTCCTCTGATTACACTGTATTACAGAAGAGAGTTCACTATTCTAGCATGTGAAAAAACTGAAATTTACATTTTAGGTCTGACAGTCTAATTTTTCATTTCAGCTATCCACTTCAAATGAGTCAATTAGTGTTTCAGGCCCCTAAATGAGAAAAACAAAATTGCTTGCCCACAGAGGCATCACAAAACAGTGTTATAAATAGCAGAGCACAATCAAATATAAAATCCATAAAACTATATGAAATAATAGATTTTTCAGTAAATGCAGTATCTTATTTGATCATCAACCTGATTGTATAATTTGCTTCAGTGCCTTTTTCAGAACATTATATTTCTCAGTGAATAATCGATTGATCTCAGTGAGTGACTAATTTGATTCAAATAGAGGATACTCCAACTTTGTACAAATATGTAAAATTTATAAATTGTTAAATAATGTATTTTAAACAAAGAACTTATTCCAAAAATCTGTACCTAGAATTCAGTAATTCTGGTATGATATTTTGCTATTTACTTGGAAAGAAATTCCTTTCAACATAGGTAAAAGAAAGTACACATGTGACTGATTAAAAGTTGTCATTGGTTTTGTTTCTCTGTTTTTTTTTTCCCATGGTTTAAAATCAATAATTAATGTATGCATTTCTCTGTGACCTCTTCTGATAAAATGAGTTATCAAAGACTCAATATTGAGGGTCAGATGCAAAGTGCTAAGCACTCTTTCAGAAATTAGGGCCCATGTAGCAACCACAGTTTCCAGCATTAAGCCTGGACCTAGAATGATAGAGCATGAGAATGTATCATTTTCATGATGATGGACCTTTGTGAATCTGGGATGAATAAAGTATTATCACTGGAATAAGATCAAGGAGGATTCAGTGACTTCTGTAGCACACATCGTAGAGGATTATGTATCCTAAACCATCTCTCATATTTTCTTTCTTTATATGAAGCAATCTGGTTTATTAAAGAAAGACTATTTCTTAAAATAGAGTGGGATTCCAAATTCTCTCCAAATTTCTGAGCTCCCATGTGCAAGAATACAAAATCCATTCATGCTTTAATATATAAAGGAAGCCCAAAACTCTCCATCCATGACTGAACCAGCTCTCACTGATTTCTCTCTCCCTAAATTCTCCCTTAAACTTAAACTACAATATAGTACTATGCTATTATCTATTGTTGGCTATAATTTCCTGCCTCATGAGTACGTTCATAACCAGGACATAAAAGATTACTATATTTTTTTATTCCACATACCTCTATAACTTTCTTGAGCACACAGAAGGCTCTTGATTGTCGTGAATGATTTGCTTCATTTTGGTTTGCCCTAATGAAACTGCATACTGAGAGATTACGGAAAATGCGATAAAGGAATTTACCAGGTTGATAAAGGAGAGAGTAACTGGGGAATTTATTTGTGATAGTATAATCAGGAAAGACCTCTCAGGGAGAAGACATTTGGATGAAAAATTGAAGGAAGAGAATGAGCCACTCATGTGAAGAGCTGAGGGAAGAGAATTCAAGGCAGAGGGAGCTGGACAAAGGTCAGAAGGTGGAAGGGATAATGTAGGAAGCCATTTTTTATGAATACATAACCTGAGAAGCAAAGGAAGTTTGGTGAATATAGATAAGATTAATAACTAATAACATTGATATCAAAAGTAGCCATAAATTACTTTTTCTCATGTAATTTAAGATTTAAGTGCCAGGATACATGTAAAAAATTTTGGTCCAAGTAATTTTTGAATTCAAATTATCACATGATGTTCAAGTGCTGCTATTTGTTTACAGTTGCTAATTATGTTATTAACAAAATTTCAAGATCCATGATTTCAAAGATGCTGCTACATATCCTTAACTTTTATTTGGAGCATATAGATTTCTTTAAGAGAAAGCCTATTTATTTTAAGTTAGAGGAATGATTTGTCTTAAGTCTTAATAGATTGGGAATAGTTGGGAAACATGTATTGAGGTTCTAATACACAGAAAAAATGTTACTAATTTATTCCAACTAACTTTGATTTCAAATGAATGATAAAAATAAAAAGCAACAACTGTCCAACAGCCAAATTATTTTCCTTGTTTTATAGTAAACTCCTTATTTGATGTAACACAGAATAAATTTCCTAAAGGTTTGAAAATAAATTAAACTGTGTTTATCATTATTTAACTTTAATTTTTATAAAGCCTAATTGCATCACCAAAAAAAAAAATCAATTTTTCACTCTGCTGAAGTTAAATTAACTGTGCTTCCCTGAATATATTTTAGGAAAAGCAAAACAAACTTGAAAATTGTTTTCTGTGGTGATGAGAAACCTAATTTGTTTTGTCAGAGCTTTCAACATTGTGCTAAAAGTACAGATTATAGTAATTAGCCTTTTTTCTTTAACAATTATTGCCAATTTCCTGTACAATTCTGTTTCAATATCTGATATTATAATAATGTCAATTCAGGAAATTATATTTTTATAGTAGAAAAAGAATTGCTAAATATAGATTTCAGGCCAAAAAGTACAAAGCCTCATTAGATAATAAATATAATATATTTGTTCTCTTTGTTCAAATTGCCATAAGGAATAACTAAGTTCTACAAAATTTATATAAGTTCTTCATATTTATATTATTATTATTACTATTATTATTAAAAACACTAATAACTTATTTCATAATAACTTATGTAGTGCTTTCATGCTCAACACTTTATTTCATCCACACAAGAAACCTGAAAGGTAATTTTTGTTATTTCTATTTCATAGAACAGGAAAATAAAATATAGAGCAGCTAACAATATTGCTCAATGTCAACTAATATGAAACATCAAAATAAATACCCAGGTTTGTTAATCCACATTCTTCCATGAATTCTTCAGCCACATTTTTATTAGCAAGCTCTTTCAGAAGTGTGGCTGTTACAGGATAATTTATTTTGAAAATCAGGATTACCTCATGCTTTCTTATAACTAGGAAAAATATCAAATACAAAATTCAAGCTGTTTATGATTTTCATTGAATTTCATACTGGAATACGGAATTAAAAGATATTATTCATTCTCTTAAGTCACTTACAATATAGTGGAGTAACAAACAATTACACAAATAATGACAGTTCAGAGGTAAATGTTGTGGGAGTTATATGCCCAAAGTACCATGAGGCCATGAATTGTGTGAATTTTCACTCTGTGGAGGCATTTGAGATTATAAATGAAGCTATCCCCACCCAGTGCTGGTCCAAGAAATAAATATATATGATAATAATCGGTTGCATTTGTATAGCACTTTGTGCTTACAGATGTTTCTACACCTTACTAGATTCAAACAAAAAAGCTTTGACAGAGTGAGACAAGTTCTTCGTGGGATTTTTTCTATTTTCCTTTTAACGGAGAAGGAAGCTGAATCTTCTCGACTGAAATAAAGCTCTGGGTGTAAATCAATGGTACTATTTCCATCATACTTCCTCAAATATATCTTCTAACACAAATAGACACACTATGGGTTGCTCGCATTTCTTCTGCTTACTAATAGTACCACTGAAAAACAGATGTGACTCATTAATTAAAAGTTACTCTGTCTGGCTAGACTCAAATAGTTAAAGTATTATAAAAGAAAAAGGAATAAAGATATTATTAAAGATTAAACTCCTTGAGGTACAAATTCGGTCTGAGCAGTGATTGCAAAACCTCATGCCAGGTTTTTTGTTTTCTGGTTTTTTTTCCATAAACGGTGCTTCTTTCTATTTAAATTAACTATTCATTAGAATCTGAGGGAATTGGGGAATATGCTTTGCAATAAATCAATTTAACTGAAGCAATTTTGCTTTCAATTGGCTTAAAGTATCCAAAAAGTAGTGTAAGTTACCTTTCCACTATGTTTTCTTAAACTTGAAGTTGAAAGTATGGGAGATGACATCAAGAGTGGAAACAACTCCTTAGCAGAAGGTTTGCTTTCTTTCCATGAATGAACAGAGTTGTCAGTGCAACGAGAGTCCAGGACAAAGTAAATAACTAAGAGGTGTGAGTGATGATGGGTAAATGTGCCTGGCAATGGTTTCATTGAACAATCAAGTCAGAAGTTTTGTTCTCCATGACACCAAGGAATGTAAAGGATCTGACAGGTTCCTTGCTACAGAGTTTTCTGGCTCTAATAGTCAGAGGCGAGTTATGGAAAAAGAGAGTAATCTTTACTGGATGGAAGTTAAAGAAACTCTAAGGGAGGAAGAGAGTTTAATGGTCTAAATTAGAAGTTTAAAAGGAATTCACTAATAATAAAAGGGGTCTGGCGTTGGTTGGAAATTTTATTCCAAGGACAAGAATGAAAGATTAGGCCAATCAGCCAGAGGTCAGGAGAAGGCTTCCAGTGTAGCTTTTTATGGCTGCAACAAATGGAAGGAACTTCAGTGTAAACTAATGGGAACAAGAGGAGGACCAAACTTGGCACCAAAGACAAGAGATGAGAGACGAGGACAAAAATAAAAATAAGGCATAACAATAGAGAACGAGTCCAGAGCAGACTGGAAGGTCAGCGGGTGTACCAGAGAAACCCAATAGGACAGTTGCTCTGAGACTAAATCTAATGTTAAATTGAGATATATAAATGGGGTATCATTATTTATATTTTACAAATGAGGGAGTGAGATTCAGAGTAAGCCTAGAAGGTAGAGTTGCCTTTTAGTTTCCTCAGGCAAAACATGACATCGATACAATCAAATAGGAAGGGCTCTTACCTTAGGAAGTTAAGATTGAAATTTAACACAGTTCAGGAACGAACATATTGGGAATGAAGATTAAAGGAAAGGCACTGCCTGTGCCTGAGCATAGTATTTCTAATACTATGAGACCATACCTCTGTGTTTCTTCTGGAAGATGGGTTATTTCTCTCTCATTCTCTTTACCTTTCGGTATTTTCTAAATTTTACACAAACAAGGAATATGTGTAACTTTTGTTTCAAACTATAAACATGTTTTGAAATCAACTTTATTGAGGTAGAATTATACATACAACAAAATGCAACCATTTTATATGAACATTTTGCTAAGTTTTGATGAATTTATACAGTCTTGTGACCACTACCACAATCACAGTATAAAATATATTTCCATCACCCCAAAAAGTTCCCTTGTTCCTCTTCCCAGACAATAACCCTCTATCCTCAGCCCCAAGCAAACAATAACATGCTTTCTGTCCTCATAATTAAATTGTTCTTTTCTAGTACAAATGAATGGAATCATACAATATATACTCTTTTGTTTCTGTTTTTTATCTTGGCATAATGTTTGTAAGGTTTGTCCATGTTGTTTCAAATATCAGTAGTCCATTGCTTCTTATTGCTGAATAATATTCCACTGTAAGAATAAACCACAATGTGCTTATCCATTCATCTGTTGATGGACTTTATGACTGTTCCCAGTTTGGGGCTATTATGAATAAAGTTGTTAAAAACATTCACATACAAAACTTTGTAAGGACATGTGTTTTAATTTTTCTTGTGAAAATTCCAAGAGGAATTTCTGGGTTACATTGTATTTATATGTTTAAGAATATAAGAAACTGACAAGCTGTTGTCCTATTTTGTACTCCCATTAGCAGTATTTGAGAGTTCTAGTTGCTACACATCTTGAAAAACCTTGGTATTGTCAATCTTACTAATTTTAATCATTCTAATGGATGTGTAATGATATCTCATTGTTATAACTTGTATTCCTCTGATGACTAATGATGTTGAGCATCTTTTCATCAGCTTATTGTCATATGTCTTCTCTTTTGAGGCATCTATTCAAATCTTGTGTCTATTTTGTAAATTGTATTGTATTATTATTAAGTTGCAGGAGTTCTTTAAAAACTTTGTCAACAAACCCTTTATTAGATATATGTATTGTGACTATTTTCTTCCAGTCTGTGGTTTATATTTTCACTTTCTTAACAGTGCTTTTTGATAGGCAGAAATTTTCAGTTTTGATGAATCCAATTAATTCATTCTTTTCCTTACAGTTAGTGCTTTGGTATCCAATATAAGAAATCTTTGCCAAATACGTCAAAGAACCTAAGAAGGAGAGATCTAAGTAATTTTCTCACGTACATTTCTTCTTACCATTGGTGGCCAGAGTCACATGATTAGAGCCTTTGGGTAGGGGAGCCAATGTGTCCAGCATAGTCTTGTTTAAGTTTGTTATGCTGCAATGATTACTCATACCTCCTTTTTTACTCTTAAAGGTGTCCTGGTTTGGCTGGTAAAACATGGTCACTTTACTATCTTTGTTGGCTTTTCTGCCCCTCATGGGTCTTGTGCTGTTGATGCCAAATATCCCCTTGGATAAATGTGTTGAATATCATATAAAGATATGAACATGAGTTCTGCAGTGTGGACATTCCTAACTTTTGGAATACAGAACAGAACTTGCCCAAGACATCCTATATGTGATTTTAAGGGTTTATTAAAAAGCGAATGCTGGGATATTCTGTGACATTTTTCACAGATGGGCCTTTCTTTGTGCTACTCTAAAGTCAACCCAGCTATGTTTGTACTTGCAAGGATCAGAAACAGAGAATTTGAAAAGATCTGGATGTGGTAGGCTGAATAATGGCTTGAAAGAGAGCCACCTCCTGATCCCTGGAAAACATAAATGTTGCCTTATAGGGCAAAAGGGATTTTGCCAATATAATTGAGTTAAGGATCTTAAAATAGAGAGATTATCATGAATTCTTTGGGTGAATCCTAAATATAATCAACAGTGTCTTCATAAGAGGGAAGAAGAGGGAGATTTAACTACAGAAGAGGAAATAACCATAGGACCATGGCAATGAGAGGTTGGAGTGATGCAAGAAAGAGTTCATGAGCCATAAAATGCAAGTGGCCTCCAGAAGCCAGGAAAGACAAGAAAGAGATTGTTAGAATCTCCAGAAGGAACCAATCCACTTATACCTTGACTATAGCCCAGTAAAATTGATTTGGGACTTCTAGTCTCCAGATCTGTCAGAGAATAAATTGCACTGTTTTAAGCCACTAAATTTGTGGTAATATTTTAGCAGCTTCAGGAAATTAATACACTATGATGCGCTACTTTCTTATTTGCAGTGCATTTTCAAAATCTATTGTATCAACAAATTCTCACAGAAACTCTGTGAAGTAAATATTATTCCCCTTTTATTAATGTGGAGTGAGAAGTCAGAGGTAAAGGGACTTGCCGAAAACCACAGTTAATAAGACTCAGTGCTTATTATTGGACTTAAAAGTCAAGGGAGACACAAAAAATATATATACTTAAATCAAGGGGAATAGAAATATACCAGAAATCAAAATCAAGCAGGCCTATTTTAGAAGCTAAATCCAGATGTGAGATATTGTTCTAGAGCTGAACACCTAGGTGAGAACAAGTAAGCTCTGAGTGTGAACAATTCGGGGCCACTCTAATAAATAGTTCTGGAAGCAAGTTAATGGAAGTGCATGCTTTAATAATTAATAAAGATGGTTTGGTAGGAAGTTATAATCATAGACTTATCAGTCACTTAAATTTGGACAGGAAACTTTGATTACTTCTGTCATATACTATTACCCAAAGAATATAAGGTCTATAAATATAAAACAATAACTGAATTTCAGAGATGGGTTTTCTCCTATTCTAAGTGAAGCCTTTATTAAATAGAGCAATCAATTATAAACCATTTTTAATAAAAAAAAAGAAACATCTCAGATATTGCATGTGGAACATAAAATAATTACATGTCAATTATAATATTTTACAGAACATTCGATACACTAAACTAGACCTGAAAATGTGTACATACAAGTCAGCAATATGAAGAAATCCATGACTTACATGTGAAAATCAGCTCCATAATTTATAGTCATGTCCTGTGTATACAGAATAAATGGGACTTTATAGTGTCAGGTATAAAGGAAGTGGAAATGATTTGTTAAAATACTAGGGAAGTTTTGAGGTTTCAAATAAGCTTCTGGAGATTTGTCCCATAATATTTCTGAATGAGACACACCACAGTTGGTAATAGAATTGATTTCCAATTTTTCACAAGCCCTTTCTAAGAGGCAGCAACATTTACTGGTTAAGAGGATGGACTTTGAACCGTGGGTCCATTGTATCTATAAGCAAGGTGCCTGCTGGAGTTGTGGGTGCACAGTCTATGCAGCCTTCATTGGTGTCCCTGCCATGCAAGCTACTGAAGTTCTCCATGACTCAGTTTCCAATGTAAAACGGGCATACAAACAGCATCTGTGTCACAAGGGTTATAATGAAGAATAAATGTTTTATATATGTGTTCTGGTTAGCTAATGTTGCCTTTTTGCAAAATACCAGAAATGGGTTGTCTTTTATAAAAAGGGGTTTATTTAGTTATGCAGTTATAGTCATAAGGCCATAAAGTGTCCAAAGTAACACATCAGCAATCAGGTACCTTCACTGGAGGATGGCTGATGGTGTCCGGAAAACCTCTGTTAGCTGGGAAGGCACATGGCTGGCATCTGCTGTTTCTTTGCTCCCAGGTAGAAAGATAGTAAGGGTCTTCATTTAGGGACTCCACTTCCCCCTCCTTCGTTTTATCATTAGCAAATATACACTTTAGATTGATATTGTCAAAGGAAATAAATGCTTAAAATAAAATAAGTTTGGTTCTTTTCAACTAAATGCTTATTTCCATACTAAACAAAGTCACATAAAATTAGGTCTGAAATTGAAAAATAAAATTTTTTGGAACTCAAAAAATATTCCTACAAAGTCTAGGTGGCTATTTATTTAATGAAGTTCGTTTTCAAGCCAGAGCCTTTACTAAAGCCAAAAGCAAATAACTTTAGGAATGAAACTGCAACATAATATAATTGATGAATTGTTTACTCCTGCTAAAATCAGTCAAACATTTCTGGCTGATATCATAAAGTCCATAGGCTAATTGTCTCTTGAAAATGTAAATCTATTTCCCAAAAGGAAATTTAAAAAGTCAGATTATACTGTAAATATATCAGAGATTGAGTGCCTTATGAAACAATCGAATATGGGAAACAGGTAAAAATACAGAAATGAAAGGAAAGAGAGCCTTTTCTCAAAGATTTAAAAGCTATGCTGGTCCCATCTTCCCAACTAACCTAACACCTCTGATACATGAATTTTGAAGTAGGAGAGAACCAAGAAAGTCCACATGGCATTTTACCTCCTGACTGTTACCTATGACATGCCAATTACTCTAATCTTTGACATCCTTCACGGGCTTTGAGATACTTTGGCTCTTAAGAGTCAAAAGCATATTATTTCAATATTATAACTTTACCTTAGGAACAAACAAAATGTGCTCACACACATTTCAGCTTAAATTTTGAGCAAAGGAACACATTGACAAAAAGAACAGGTGCATATGCATTTCAGAAAAATTTCAGCTATACTCTAGGAAACACATAATTTTCTTTATAAGTTCTTAATGTACAAAATAGTCCTTTTAAATTAATGCATTCTAAAAACAGTTTGCCTAGGGAGCAGGATTCTTTAATAAATTGGGAAGAAAGGACATGATATTTATGATTTTATTCATTTACCTGCAAAAATAAACATCAGCTTTAAGTACCTCTTCAGTTGATGCAATTACAAATGAAGTGTATTCCTATTTTGTTTCCATTCCTGAAGAAACTACAGTATATTCTGTAGGCCTAAATGAAAGGGCAAGGATTGGGTGTTCTCTGCCTCACCTAAAACTGAAGCATCAACAATAAAACCTGACAACACAATTTTCTATTGCAATCAGGGAAATGAAAGAAAAGATTCAGCAAATTAAGTTCTTCTAATAAAATTGCTGGAAAATTGTATAACTCCTGAAAGTCTGTTATCTGCCCTTTCAGAATACCAACAATCTAAATAAGTTATATAAAGGAATTAGAAGTGTTTTCTCTTTCATTAACAGTCATCAAAAAAGGAAAAAAATATATGGATAAATAAAGGCATATTTTGGGTCATGCTAAATGCCTCCATGGAGATTTGTCTACACTAAAATACAACTGTGTTCAAAGTCTAAATATTTAAATGAACTTTTTAGAGTACAAAGGGGCATGACAAATTTTGTAGAAAAGAAATTATTTTTTCTTTTTAAAAGTAAAATTGCTTCAAAAAAAATTCTTTTTTTGTAAAACCTTCAGAAAAACAATCCAAGCATTCTGTTTTCAGTGGTATGTCAGGCTTGACAGTTTGGTCCAAATCTCCTTTTAAGTCAATTAAAAGGACTGAATGAAAAATAATTAATCATAAGAAAAACATTACAGAGTAAATATCATTAGGATTAACTGACCTTCCTAGTAAGAGGGTTTACACATCGTCCTGCTCTCTTGTGATTTGGTTTTTCTAGTGAAGGATGAACAAAAGTGATGTCTACAGTTTTGGAGGAAAAATTTTAAGACCCACTGCATGAGTCCTTTATATCTCTTATCCCTCTCCAGAAGAATGGCAATGTCCCCTATGGGGGCTACTTCTTTTGTCAATATCCGAGAATGAAGAAGACACGTGGAGCACTTCTGTAGCTTACCTGCTGCTGGCTTGTAATATAAATTAGAAGTAAGCTGCTATGGTTGTAAACTGAACATATATTGAGTTTGTCTTTTACTTCAAGATAAACTAGTGCGAGCTGACTTGATGGCCTCCCCAGACCCTGTGAATAGAATAAAAACTTCAGAGCCTGTTTCCAAGGTGAGAATTCTATTAGGAGAACCTCTCTTGTTAAATCTGGGATACCAAAGGATTACACCCTCCCTGCACAATAAATTAAAAGCAAACTACTTAACTCCCACCTCCATCCACTGCGAGGAAAGTTGGCCTTACCACTGAGACATCAAAAACAAAATAAAACAAACAGGCAAACAAAAAACCCTCACATCACCAACATGGTTTCAAAAACCTTTTAATTTATAGAGGTTCTAAATTGATACCTAGCAGCAGTAGAAGCAGATTATCTCTGGAGTAAGCTATTTTGATTCTAAACCTCAGAGAAATTGAGTATTTCTTTTAAAAGGATCAGCACATAAACAACCTCGGCGAGTGAACTCACTGCCCTCCCCCACTACGTGGGACCTGGCTCCCAGGGGTGTAAATCTCCCTGATAACACAAGATATGACTCCTGGGGATGAATCTGAACCCAGCATCGTGGGATTGAGAACATCTTGACAAAAAAGGGGGAAGTGAAATGAAACGAAATAAAGCTTCAGTGGCTGAGAGATTTCAAATGGAGTCAAGAGGTCACACTCGTGGACATTCTTATGCACTATATAGACAACACTTTTTTTAGGTTTTAATGTATTGGAATAGCTAGAAGTAAATACCTGAAATTATCAAACTCCAACCCAGTAGACTTGACTCTTGAAGACAATTGTGTAACAGTGTAGCTTACAAGGGGTGACAGTGTGATTGTGAAAACCTTGTAGATCGCACTCCCTTTATCCAGTGTATGGATGGATGAGTAGAAAACTGGGGACAAAACCTAAATGAAAAATAGGGTGTGTTGGAGGGGGATGATTTGGGTGTTCTTTTTTACTTCTATTTCTTTTTCTTATTCTGATTCTTTCTGGTATTAGGGAAGGGGTGAAAAATAGATTGAGGTGATGATACACAACTATATTATGGTACTGTGAACAGTTGCTTGTACACCATAGATGACTGTATGGCATGTGAATATATCTCAGTTAAACTGAATTTAATTAAAAAAAAGGATCAGCACATAGTTGAATTTAATTAAGCATACCAAAAAATAAAAAATAAAAAAAAGATGCCAAGCTCAAGAACATGCAGAAAAAAGAGAAAGCAGAAAAAGACATGAAAAAAATTTCAATACTGACTGCATCAGGTACAGTTTAAATTTAAAACTGCTTACTCTGTAAAGTGTTTAAGAAACAAGCTTCAAAGTATCCAAAAAAAAAAACACAGGAAAGTATATTTTACTTCCACTTCCCATCATGATGGGGAAACAGAGACTGTATTTACACACCTGCACAAAACAACTGAAAAATGACAAAACATGCAATATAGAGGCATGCATGACATTAGACATGAGATAAGGAAGGATCATGATCCCCGAGGGCTGGAAGATGAGTGGGGTGAGCCCTACAATTTCTCCAGCTCCCTGCAAAGAGAGAGTTTCCAGGTGATGGTGCAGACAGAGGGACCCTAGGCAAAGCCCAGAAATCTTTCTAAGTTTAGGAAGCAGTGTAAGACTTAAGAGAAGTACTAGAGAGAAGAGATCCATAGAGAGAAAACTCTGGAGATCTGCAGAGTCCCCTTCAGGTATTCTGTTGAGTACTTTTCAGCATGTTTGCCTAAGGAGAGTACCTAAGGTTAGGGAGAGAACCATCCAAGAGGGATATAAAGGGAATAACTCCTGAGACACACTAAAGGCTTGAAATGGTGTCTGTTTCCAATAGCCAGAGTAGAAAATCACAAAATTCCAAGAACATCAGTTAGAATAATAATAAGGGCCTCACCTCAGTAACAGGGAAAAATTAACCCTAGACCTAACACAGTGTGGACCCACCTAACAAAGTTTATAAACAAGACCCAAAGGAAGCAAACTCTTTACAACTAACTTCACTTACAACTAACTTTACAACTAAAACTTCCCAGAATATAGCTCAAGAATATTTATAGGAATACAACAATACCCAGCACATGCAAAAGGCAAAATTCACAACATCTATAATCAAATAAAAATTCATCAGCTAATGTTCAAACTCTGAGATGCTGATCCTTTTGTGTATAACTTGATTGGTCTCTGGAACATTGGGTATCTGTGTGACACTGGAAACTCAGAGTTAGAGCTCAGCAGATATGAATGTCAGTATTAATGCAAACAGCAACTGTTAAAAAAAAGAAAAAAAAAAAGCTGGAAAACATCCCAGACTTCAATTAGAAATATGAATAAAGCAGATTTGGTTAAGACTAAGGCAAATTGGGCCAAAGGGTAAAGATTGAAACTGACTGTGTGTTAAAACTTCATTTTCCATGTGTGACCAAGGGAAGAGATGTTTATTTGGTGTAGGATCTATATTTTCTAAACAATATAACTTTTACAGTCAATTTGTTCAAACACCACAATTACACGGTACTTTGAAAAGGAAGTGAGATACGGTAGGTTTGTATAGGTTAGAGAGAAATAGCAACACATCCCAAAGTAATTTGGGCAGAGAATAAAACATATATACTCAGGGCCCCCATGATGAGTTGGGGGAAAATGCAGAAGTATTGGACTTCCTCACCTGGATTGTTGCTAATGTTCTCACAAACATTGAAGACTGACAGCTTAATGTACTGAGCCCTTTATCTTGGGGCTTGACCTTATAAAGCTTGTTGCTGCAAAGGAGAGGCTAAACCTGCTTATAAATTTGCCTGAAAGTCTCCCCCTGAATGCCTCTTTGTTGCTCAGATGTGGCTCTCTCTCTCAAACTAAGCCACCTCAGCAGGTGATCTTGCTGCCCTGGCAATGCAGGATATGACTCCCAGGGACGAATCTGGACCAGCATTGTGGGATTGAGAGTAGCTTCTTGACCAAAAGGGGGATGCGAGATGAAACGAAATAAAGCTTCAGTGGCTGAGAGATTTCAAATGGAGTCGAGAGGTCACTTGGGTGGACATCCTTACGTACTATATAGATAACACTTTTTAGGTTTTATTGTATTGGAATAGCTAGAAGTAAATACCTGAAACTATCAGACTCCAACCCAGTAGCCTTGACTCTTGAAGATGATTGTATAACAATGTAGCTTACACAGGATGACAGTGTGATTTTGAAAACCTTGTGGATCACACTCCCTTTATCCAGTGTATGCACGGATGAGTAGAAAAATGGGGACAAAACCTAAATGAAAAATCAGGTGGGATGGCATGGTGATTTGGGTGTTCTTTTTATTTTATCTATTTATTTATTTATTTATTCTTTACTTTTATTTTTTGTTCTTATTCTTTCTGGTGTAAGGAAAATGTTCAAAAATAGATTGGGGTGATGAATGCACATCTATAAGATGGTACCATGAACAGCTGATTCTACACCATAGGTGATTGTATAGTATATGAATATATCTCAATAAAACTGAATTTAATTAAAAAAAATTATCAACCAAAGATGCGGGAAAAATACAACATATAATGAGAAAAATACTAATAGATATGATAGAATTAGTGGATGAGGAATATCAAAACCATTATTATGACTATATTCTACATGATCAAGAAGCTAGAGGAAAGATTTTATGTGTTAAATGGAGACATAAAGATATAAAAATGCACAAACAAAACTTCTAGAGGTGAAAGCTACAATGCCTGAAAATGAGGAAAGAAAAAAAAATAATAAATTATTGCATTTAAGGCAGATTAGACACTGTCAAGAAAGAATTAGTGAACTAGAAAAAATATGAATGTGAACTATAAAAAATAAAACAGGGACAAAAAGGGTACAAAAAAATTAATGTAGTGTGAACTTTGGGACAACTTCAAGTAGACAAATATATATATAATTAGAATTCTGAAGGTAGGGCAGGGGTAAAGGGCAGAGGGAGAGACAAAAAATTTTTGAAATAATACTAGTCTATTTTTTCTAAATTTGATGAAAATTACAAACCCACATATCCAAGTAGCCTAGCAAGCCCTAGGACAAGAAATATAAAGGAAACAACACCAAGGGATATGATCATCAAATTGCTTAAACTCAGTATTAAAGAGAAAATCTTAAAACACCATGGAAATAAGACACATTACATATATGAGGGAAAAAAAAGTATTATTGAAAAAAGTTTTATTGTCCAAAACAATAAAACTTTGAAGACACTGGAGCAATATCTTTAAAGTATTGAAAGAAAACAAGTGTCAACTATAAGTCTTTACCTGTTGAATGTCTTTCAAAAACAAAGTAGAATGAAGACCCTTTCAAACACACAAAGCTGAGAGTATCCATCTCCAGCAAACATTTATGTCTGTGAAAGGATGTCTTTCAGACCAAAAAAAAGTAATACCAAATGGGTGCATGAATGAATGAAGAGCACCAGAAATGATAACTACATGGGAAAATATAAGATATTTTTCTTATTTTTATGTCTCTTTAAGATATAATTGATTACATAAAGCAAAAATAATAACAATGTATTGTGGGATTTATAATATATGCGTAATTAAGAAGTACAAAAACAACAGTATAAAGGCTTGGAGAGAAGAAGTGAAAGTATAGCATTATAAAGATCACATATTATATGTCAAATAGTATGACATCACAGAAAAGCAGATAAGTTAAAGATATATAGTATAAATACAAAAGTAATGACTAATGCAATAAATATAAATGAGGACAGAAGCAGAGGAAAAAGAATAAAGAGAGGATGGGACAAATTGTGAGCAAACAGTAGTAATGTATATTTAAACACAACTATATCAATAATTATAAAAAAATGATGTAAATATCCAAATGAAAAGAGAGATTGTCAGATTAAATAAAAAGGCAAGAACCATTCTATACTTCCTATAAGAAATTCACTTTAAATATAATAGTGTGAATATGTTATAAGTCAAAAGAAGGATAAATATAAAATGCTGACATTATTCAAAATAAAGCTGGAATGGCTATATTGATATTAGAAAAAAATAGCTTTCAGCACAAAGAATATTACCATGGATAAGGAGTATTATTTCATAATTATGAAGAGGTCAGTTGATTAAGATGATGTATCAATTCTAAATGTTCATGCACTTAACAGAGCTTCAAAATATATGAAGGAAAAACTGATAGAAGTGAAAGGAGATACAGTCATATCCACAGTTGTAATCAGAAACTTAATCACCCCTCTCTGAAAAATTGATAAATGTAGACAAAAATAAATAATAATATAGCAGATTTGAACAACCCTATAAACTACCTGCACATCAATGACATTTATAGACCATTCCACCTAACAGCAGGGAACACATTCTTTTCATATGCACCTGAAAATATTGTGGGCAATAGTGCAAATATCAGTATATCCTAGCCATAAAAAGTGTTTTCTTTGTCCATAATGGAATTATATTAAATATCAATTACCGAAACATATCTGGAATACTCCCAAATACTTGGAAACTAAATAACATACTTCTAAATAACCCATAGGTTGGTAAAGAAATTCAAAGGGAAGTCAGAAATATTTTGAACTTAATGAAAATGAAAACACAACATATAAAAATCTATGACATGAAACTTTTAGAAGAAAATGTAAGGAAATATCTTAAAGATCTTGTGGTAGGAGGTGGTTTCCTAGACGTTAACACCGAAAGCACAAACAACAAAAGAAAAAATAGGTATATGAGATCTCCTCGAAATTAAACACTTTTGTACATGAAAGGACTTTGTCAAAAAGTTAAAAGGCAGACTATGAAAAGGTATGAAAAGACATTTCTCTGAAGAGGAAATACAAATGTCTAAAAAACACATGAAGAAAATGCTCATTTTCACTAGCTATTAGGGAGATGCAAATTAAGACCACAATGAGATATCATCTCACACCAGTTAGAATGGCTGCCATTAAACAAACAGGAAACTACAAAAGCTGGAGGGGATGTGGAGTAATTGGAAATCTTATTCATTGTTGGTGGGACTGTATAATGGTTTAGCCACTCTGGGGGACAGTCTGGTGGTTCCTTAGAAAACTAGATATCAAGTTACCCTTTGATCCCGCAATTTCACTTCTCGGTATGTACTCAGATGAACTGAAAGCAGTGACACGAACAGATATTTGCACAATCGATGTTCACAGCAGCATTATTCACAACAGCAAAGAAGGAAAACAGTCCAAATGTCCTTCAACAGATGAGTGGGTAAACAAAATGTGGTATATACACAAGATGGAACACTATGCAGCAGTAAGAAGGAATGAGGTCATGAAACATGACAGCATGGATGAACCTTGAAGACATAATGCTGACTGAAATAAGCCAGACACAAAAAAAGAGATATGGTATGTTACCACTAATGTGAACTCTGTGAAATATGTAAAATAAATATTTTATATTGTAGAATGTAGGGGACCTAGAGACAGCAACTAATGAAGGGGGAATGATAATCTAATAAGAACAGATAGGCTATTAAGGGTAATCTCAATGTTATGGGAATGCTCAGAATGATTATGGTTTGTAAATTTTCTTGGGTATGGTAGGAACACATTGGAAGCAATTTAGTTGTTTTAAATTATTTGTTTTTCTTATTCCTTTGCTTTGTTATGGTTTGTTAATTTTCTTGCGGTATGGTAGGGACATTTTGGAAGCAATGCAGTTATTTTAGGCTATTTGTTTTTCTTATTCCTTTGTTTTGTTTTAAATGTTTTGTTTGTTTTTTAATTTTTCAATAAATAAAGTTTTTAAAAAAGGTAGCCTATGCAATGGGAGACAATATTTGAAAACTACATATCAGATAAGGGTTTAATATCCAGAACATATAAAGAGATCCTACCACTCAACAATAGAAAGACAAATATCCCAATTAAAAAATGGGCAAAAGACATGGACAGACACTTTTCTGAAGAGGAAATACAAATGGTTCAAAACATAAAAGGATGCTCAGCTTCACTGGTTATTAGGGAAATGCAAATCAAAACCACAGCAAGATATCATCTCATACCTATTAGAATGGCCATTATCAAGAAACAGAAAATTATAAGTGCTGGAGAGGATGTGGAGAAAGAGGCACACTTCTTCACTATTGGTGGGATTGTAGAATGGTGCAGCCACTCTGGAAGTCAGTTCCTCAGGTAGCTAGGTATAGAATTGTCATATGATCCAGCAATTCCATTGGAGGAACTGAAAGCTAAGACACCAGTGGACATTTGTCAACCGATGTTTATAGTGGTGTTATTCACTATTGCCAAGAGATGGAAACAGCCCAAATGTCCGTCAATGGACAAGTGGATAAACAAACTGTGGTATGTACATATGATGAAGTATTATGCAACCATAAGGCAGAATAAAGTCACAGAGCATATAACAATGTGTATGAACCTTGAGGACATTATGCTGAGCAAAATTAGCCAGAAACAAAAGGACAAATACTGTATGGTCTCACTAATATGAACTAACATTAATGAGCAAACTTTGAGAGTTAAAGCTGAGAACACAGGTTATCAGGAAATAGAAAGAGGGTAGAGATCAGGCATTTGATGCTGAAGGAGTATAGAATGTTCAACAGGACTGATTGTATAGATCCAGAAATGGATAGAACAATATTGTGTGATGGTAGCACA
Organism: Choloepus didactylus; assembly: GCF_015220235.1. Lineage (NCBI taxonomy): Eukaryota > Metazoa > Chordata > Mammalia > Pilosa > Megalonychidae > Choloepus > Choloepus didactylus. Next base: position 120,047,450 of record NC_051312.1, on the reverse strand, counting down.
ATATTGTAAGTACACTGAACAAAGATGACTGTGAGTAAAGTTGAAACAGGAAGGCTAGGGGCATGTAGGACATCAGAAAGAAAGACAGAAGACAAAGATTGGGACTGTATAACTTAGTGAAAGCTAGAGTGGAGGGTGATGGTGATTAAATGTACAAATATAAAAATATTTTTACATGTAGGAGAACAAATGAGTGTCAACTTTGCAAGGTGTTGAGAATGAGATGGTATTGGGGAAAAAAATATAATCAATGAAAAGTAGAGTATATAGTCAACAGTAACATGTTCCATTAATTGCAACAAAGGCAATATACCAAAGCTAAATGTGTATGAGAGGAGGATATAATTATATATGAATATACAATCTCTCTCTTTCTATATATATATACATATGAGTGTGTGTGTGTGTGTGTGTGTGTGTGTAGTCTCCTGACAGCTCTGTTTCTCTGGAGAAGCCTAATGCTAATAAGAATACTGACAATGATATTTTCCCCAAAGCTTTCATTGACTCTTTTTTCATAACTTCCTATTCTCACTTCATGGACATGGTGGGCATTTGCTGTATTTATGGCATCCTGTTCAATTTTCACTTCCTAAAACATTGATTTCATTTTGGGCATTTGCCTCTCCCCACTTGGTGGAACTGTCAATCAAAGTCCTCATCTCCGAGCCAATGGTGGACACATGGTCTAAACTAGGACAATGGTACTCTCTCCATACACAAAGGAATCAAGGAGAAAGCAATGCATGGAACATGTTAACTTGAGAGTGAAGATGAGTAGTCTCTGTTGCTTGGCCCCTACCCTGGTCCTTGCAGCACTTCCTGTTGCTTCCAAGCCTGGGTCGTCCACTTCATATTCATTCCATGAGCTTCTTCATTACATTACTTTATTACATTACCAATATTGCTTCCTTTTCTGGATTGAATTCTTCAAACAATCCCCATGTAGTTTGCCTTTCAGCCCTCCCCTCTCCTGTATATTCTTTGGACTTTTCTCAATTTCAGAACTACCTCTGGCCTTTTTCAACAATTCGCTACAGTAGCTATCACTCAGTCAATCAAAGACTGTCTGCTTTCTGCCTTTCAGAAATTGCTCAAATAGTATTGATGATACTATTTTCTTGTTTTTTCACATTAATATGGATTAATTCTATTTAAATACCTTTTATATCATTTCTAAGAATTCAAGGCTGGAGATGCAAGTGTGCTCAGTCCATTGAAACTAATGGCAGGTTGAATTGATGTACATGAAGCATATATAAAGAGACACAGTGGCCAATGATATACTTGTCTGGAGAGATGCCTGGGATAAATCTAGAGATTTTGCAATCATCAGCATAAAATGTGAGTTAAACAATGGGAATGCATTAGAAAGATTATATAGAGGATGGAGAATGTGAGGTATTGAACCACAGCCTTAATATTTAATGAATGGATAAAGGGAGCAAAGTAATTGTAGACTTAAAAGAAACAGTTCAAGAAGGGAGCAGTCTTAGGAAAGAGTGTTTCCACAAAAGCTAAATTTTAAAATTTCACCATCCCTTTTAACTTTCAGCTAATTTAATCTGGTCTCAATATGTATCTAATAAAAGTCCATTTATCGTCCAAATTTCCATATTTATCATCTAAATGTAAACTAATTTGGGACTTTTTATTTTAAGCAATAGTTCTATTTGTATAACCCAGAACAACAACATAATGTTTTATTGATTAGGTGGTCAATAATGATGATAATCATGATGATAATTATCATGATGATGATACTAGAAAAGCGCTAGCACATCTTTTGACTAGTTTCGCTAATTCACTGTTCCCTGTCTCTATCTTACATACTTCTGGAACCTGAATTTTCAGGAGTGAGTAGCTAATCAAGCTTACATTTTATATTTAACAGCAAAAGTATTTAAAACAGTAGCCAGGTTGTTAAAAGTTAATTTTAGCTTTCACATATGACCCATCCAGGTTCTTGTAAAGACATCCAACTTTATTGATCAAGTAGCATTTTTAAGATCTCATTACTGAATAATGTCTAAAAGTTCTCCATGATATACACAGTACATCATATGCATGTGTACCCAAAAATGATTTTGATTCAGGATACAAAGACAGTGAGGAATAACAAATATGTACATCAATTTGTCTATATCAGAGGCTATCTTGTGCCCTCTTGCTTCATTTTGCTATTGCTGCTCAGTTACCTAAAAAAAACCAATAGTTACTCCTATAATTCATATTAGGTTTCCTAGAGCTATAAAATTGCGACTTTAAACTTGTTCTACCTTATGGGAAAGACATTCATTAGTTGAGTATTGTATACTCAACACTATGCAATTCCTTGTGATATTGAAATCAAACCTTTGCACTGAGAGATTTTATAGTTTCACTTCTCTGTACTTCTCCATGATTCAATAGCATGCAAATCTAATTTGAAAACAAATCCAGACCAAAAAAAATTTATAAATTTAGCTAGAGTAAAAATATTTCCATGTCAATGTCCTTAACAGGACTTGAACATGAATTACTCAGATATTTTTATCTTTATTAGGAATGGATTGTCTTCTGCAAGTTTAATTACATGAGTATTATTGTGAACTTGGAAGGCCTTTCCCCACAGAAAACAATGGCACAAACAATAACACCTTATGGTTGTCTAGCATGTCACAATTTCCAAGATATCTTCACAAGTATTTTCATCTGTCCTGGAAGGAACCCTTTGGGAAGTCATGAAGGTATTTCAGTTTCCTTTATACAAATGATCAAAACCAGGCTCAAAGATGTGACTTGTCCAAGGTTATGGGACCAGTCTGTGGACTGGTAATAGGCAACAGTGGAGTTATAATGAGCTCTTTTGGTGGCTAGAGTAGTATTATTCCACTACAATATTAACACATAGGCATTGATTGTGTTACTTGATATGTCAGAAACTCTTGTAGAAAATATTGTACATTTTCCTTGGAAGATGGTAGAAAATGTCACAATGTTAATAACTAAGTTAACAAAACTAAAACAGAGCAAAAAACATATTTGATATCTTTTTCTAAAGAGGGTCTTTGATGAAGATGTGTTTAATTGGATAAGGATGAGGAAGCTGATGATTTGCAGATAGTATAGAGATCTTCAAGGAATTTTCAAAGACTTTACATGAAATGGGAAGATAGGGATGCAGTTCTGTTTCTTTTATATGAATTTTATTTCAGGCTGTATGGTTATTATTTTATCTTCTTTAATATTGACTGTGGTGACTTGAAACTCTATGTACCCCAGAAAAACATGTTCTTAACTCTAATTCGTTCCAGTGAGACTGAACCTATTGTAAGTAGGACTTGTGATGAGGTTACTTCAGTTAAGGTATGTTCCAGCCCAATTAGGATGGGTCCTAATCCTATTACTGGAGTCCTTTATAAACTGAATGAAATTCAGACAGAGAGAGAGAGAAAGCCACAGGCAGCAAGAAAATCAACAGAACCTGGTAGAGAAGGGAAAAACCAGGAGACCCCACCATGTGCCTTGCTATGTGACAAGCTATAGACCAAGAATAACTGGTAGCCAGCCCCAGAATGCCAGTCTTCAAGAATAAAGCATTGCCTTAATGATGCTTTGATCTGGAATTTTTCCCAGCCTCAAACCATAAGCAAATAAATTCCACTTGTTTAATCCACCCCATTGCATGGTATTTGCTTGAGCAGCCCAGGAAACTAAAACATTGACAGATTTAGATTATGACAAGGGTCACATTTTGAGGGGTGGGGTTATTATCAATCCAGAAAAGAAAAGAAAGAAGGAATAAAGATTGGAGAGAGAATTTCTTAAAGTTAGCACAAGAGAGTTAAAAGAGAAAGACAAGACGATTTACATTCAAAAAAGAGCCTGCTGATGTGACTTGAACTGAAATGTGAGGAAAGGGAGAAAGAGCAAAAGTGGGGAACATGAAGTGTGCAAGGTAACAGAGCAGAGGGAGAAGAAAGACATTGGCCCCATTATTCTCTTTCTGTTCTCTGGAAGGGCTTGAAAAAGCTCTGAAGACACCTGTCAAGCAGCCTGTAAGAAGGCACCAATGATCTCCGTCTTCTGTTTCTAGCCCTTGTGTAATCTCTTCCCATGGTCTGTGGGATGGACTTAATGTCTCATTTCTAGTGAAAAAAAAAAATGAATTAGAGGGGATATCGCTTCTGAGATTGGGGATTAGGTTACATAAAGACAAGTTTCCATCCTGAGCTTCACCCCTGATATCGAACTTTCCAGGCTCTTCTGTTTCACCCTCCCTCAACACACAGCCCCCCATCCCAGTTTTCTCTATTCCCCTCTCTTTCCTGTTCGCTCCCCCTCTATCATTGTCATATCAATAGCTCTGAGAGAAGCAAGCTGCCATGCTGTTAGCAGGCCCACATGACAGAGCAAGGAACTGAGGCCAGCCCTTGAGAAACAGAAGCCTGAGAATGACTAAATGAGCAGATCCTTCAACCCCAGTTGAGACTTGAAATAACTATAGTCCTTGTCTGCTTTACTATTCTGAAATGAATTTAGTAGATTATAAGCATTCACCTGCAAAATTTCAAAAATGCAAAATAATGCACTAATTATAATACAAAGGAGAAGTAAAAGGAATAATTTACTATAATGTAATATGCATTTAAAATATTTAAATGCCCTGGCATCGCTACATTTGACAACATGCGGAATTGGCCAAATGCTTGGATTTATACATAGAACCACGTATGAGCTTCAAAAGTAGACTATTAAGGTTAACCTGTGTCCTCAAATACTGTAAGCAGCATAGACAGTGGTGATACAATTTTCCAAAATGTTGAGGAACTCTTGGTATAATGAAGTAAAACACCAACTTCCCTTGATTTAAATAGTAGCTGCATGCCAAGAATATAGTTAGAGCATTATATTAAATTTTTAAATTTTTGCTTGTAAATACATCATTTATTAATTTCACTTCAGAACTGTAAATCAGACATAACAAAATAATTATTATAAAAAGAGAATATAGAGTCTGATAGGACTGAGCATTGGTCCAGAGAAAAAATTTTAAATCTAGAAAGAATGTTAAATCAACTGGGTGGGGAGTATATCAGCTCAGCATCGCAAATGCTTAAGGTAGGGAAAATTCAGTTGTCTATAACTCGAGGGATTCCTGATCAGCAATTTATGATTCCTCTTAACGCAAACATTGGAGCCATGAATCTTGTAAGACACTGATTTCTCGTAATCTTTGTAAGTACAACTCCAACTACTGTGCTTCCATATCTTTCTTTATTACCTTTTCATAAGTCAAGCTCTACTCATACAATACACTTTAGTTCTTCCTTCCCACTCGTTCCATGTTAACCAGATGATTTAGCAATCTATACTCCAGCTAGAAAGAAGCTTTATGATACCAACCTTTGGGAAATTCTGGAAGGTTTCTAACATAAGCCATATATGGGCTGAGCATTAATTTTAGACCATCCTTGGATGAAAACATTGCAATGTACTAGGATTGGATGCCTAATGGGACTGGTTTTGGTACAGTTGTCTGAACTTCTTACTGTAGTATATGTATTGCTCTTTATTCAATTTCTACTTTAAGATTTTTTGATGATTTATGAATATCACTGTCTGGCGAAACTACACATTAGCAAGCATTGAGCCCATAAAATATCTTCTAATAATCCTATAGACATTAGCAAGATAAGAAGTTGTAATCCTCACAGTAGTGCTCACAGCATAACTAAAATGTATTCAGATTCTTGTTCTGTGTTGGCTGCAAAAAGATAGGAAGGAAGGAGAGAAGAAGGAAAACTGGGAGGGGAAGAAGATGCAGTTATTTAATGCAAGTGCAATTGCTTTGAAAGGTTGATGACTCCAGCAGTTTTCAAATAGTCAATAATGCTGAATAGTGGAAACCCCAGGGTCATTTGCAGAAAAGCCTCCTAGTTTTCAGAGCCATATCACATTGATGTAAAACTCTGATAACTCAAACTTGTAAAACCTATACCCTGTATTCAAAAGCAGAAAAATCAAAGCCATCTCTTATTACACACCATTGACTTTCTGGGATAATAACAACCTGCATTCTTTTCTGCTTTTAGGCTTCTTTTCATTGCCTGCAGTTCTTTTGAAAGATAAAAATATTGAACATGCCTTACCACTGTGAGCTCCTTCATATGCTTACAGGCCATTAAGATTTTACTTTCTTTCAGTTATCTTTGTGGTCAATGCAGTATTCACTCCCTTTCTTCACACCTACCTGTAGTTGTGAAACTGGGCTCAGAATATGTCTCAGCAGTTCATTTGCACATCCTTAGTTGAACCTCTATTTCAGCCTCCAGAGTAACTGTCACAAACTTTCCTGAAGCCCCAACTCTACCCCTTCATCTGCTTCCTTCATTTAGAAAGCACTGATGACCAAGTGTAAAAGTTTTTAACATCCCTCCTCGATCTCAAAATGAAGCTATAGTTTTATCCATCTTTGCCACCTTCACTTCCATCTCAGTAAAGGAGTACCCATACTCTGTTCTAAGGTCAAGCCCTACATCTGCACAAACTTCAATCCATTCTTAAGCCTCATACTAGATGCTCAATATAAAATTGCTAAATTAATTAAGGATCAAATTATTCTCAGATGTATCAAACTATTCAAAGACCTCAATAATCAGTCTCAAAGAATTTTATATTCTCATATCTTGCTATTTCAAATTATGTATCCTCCATTTCAATCAAATAGAACGCACCCTGAGCTCTCTACCTGTGTCTTCACGGATTTGCTCTGGGAAATCTTCCTCTTTCTCTCTACCTATTAGACTCTTCCTAGAAGAAGAATAGTAATTAAGGGCTGAACATATGATGTCAGATCACTTGTAATCAAAATTTTACCATGCCACATACCATCTGTGTTAACTATTGCTATCTACCTGTCCACTCTGCAAAGAGCATTTGTAATGTCTTCCTTTATTACCACCCCCCGGGGTGGGGGGGAAGGAGCACTTTCATCTTCACACCACCCCAGAAGCTTCTTCTTCCCTTCTCCTTATTAGATTAAAAGTTCCTTTATGCCTGGAACTGTGTTCCATTGATCTTAGTTTTCTTCTGCCTCTTCCATAGCCCCAAGGACAGTATTTTCTATCTTGCAGTTACCAAGAGTTCTCTAAAGGGGACCAGATTTGGCTCAGCTAGGCATTAGCTCTTTGAACAGCAGCTGAAGAGAAGTCTGGTTTCTGCAGGTTTGTGTGGTTCCCCAGTAGTTCTAGGGAGAAACAGAAAACAAGTGTAAGTCATATCCTGGACAGAAGATCATACTTTAGGAATTCAGAATTATTCTTCAAATGCATAGTGTGATGAATGGATTGGGCCAAGCTAAGTATACACTCCACAAGATTGCAGCAGGGGGAGGTAGAATACTCTTACCTGATGATATGGTCAGTGTGTGAAGAAAGTCTAAAAATTCAAGTCACTGAGTCTGAGAGGTGAAATGAAAAGCAGAATCAGATTCAGGGAGAACAGAGAATCCAATATCTGGTTGACAAATCCAGCGGCTTATACTGGGAAGTAGAAGGCAAGAAGATAAGACAAAAATGAGCAAAGAACCAGAGGAGTTGCTGAGTGAAGAGTGCTGATGTGAGCAGAAAGGGAGCATGAGGGCAGAACAATTCATGGAACATAGTTATACATGACAATAACAATAACAATAGTAATTATTGTTATCCTGGGAGTCTGGGTCAGGTCAGTGATTATTAAGATCTAAGGGGCTGAAAAGAGGCATTGTATTTCAGGACATGTAAATCAAAAATGCAAGCAATCAGTCCAAACAAACAGGTAAGAACAAAGACCAAAGTTTTAAAGGTGAGGATGAGAAGCAGAGCCTAGAGAATTGCCCTAAGGTTACTGAGCTGTAACTCCCTTGATTTTTTATGTGGTTTTTGTGGCTGTTGGCTGGAGTATGCCCAGAAATTGACCTATGCATCTAACGTTAACTCTACCCAGCAAAGGTTTCTTCAGATGTTGTAGGAATTAGCCTGTATTGGCAGAGAATTCACATTATAGTAGAAACAGGGATTGTATCTGAACGTTATCCTCAGCTTTGCTTTGGGTTCTGGAGAGGAAAAACTTAAGAGCCCTGAGTCATGCTCTTCCACTGAGCTAATACTTAACTGTGAGCCATGTGATTCTCAGAATAGAAAACTATAAGATAAAAAAGGCAAAAATTATAACTTTGGAGGGAAGGGGATGAATGAGAAGACAGTGGAAATTGGTAGAGAGGAGAACTACCACTCTAATTTGAGGAGTTGACAGCAGGAGATATTGATGGAAAGAAAAGGACCTCAGCAAAAGCAATGGATTGAGTGGAAAGTCAGAGCTCCAGCAGCAGCTAAGAGATACCAAAGACGTGGCTTCCAGGTGAGCTCCACCTGCAGCGCTGGAAGTGAATCTGAGCCAAGAGCTCCAGCTGTCACATGCCAATGCCGGGTAGGGCTTAGGACTTCCTTTTGACTGTGCATGAGGTTGCACGCTGTATCTCACCTGAGAGGTGATATCAGTTGTTAAGCAAGTGGCACTGAGTGTTTAAGAACTCAGGCTCTGTGAGTCAGATTGAATTTTGAATCCTGGCTCTGCTGCCTTTTAACTGTGTGATATAAAAGAAGTTTTGAAACTTATCCAGGCCTCAGTTTCCTTGTCTGAGACTAAAATAATTCTCACTTCCTAGACTTGTACTCTGAGAAAATAATATCTAGACCATAGCCCATGACATGCAGTAAGCCCTAAATAAATGAGGGCCTTCACTGCTTTTGTTCACATTGTTGTAATTATCATTGTTCCAAAAAAGGCTAGGTTCCTCAACCACGTATCTTCATCACCAGGTCACTTTCACTGCCTGCCATGGCATTCACTTCTTCAGCATTCTCAAAAATACGTACATGCCTGGGCAAAATCAAGAAGGGTGGATAAAGGCAGCTGAAAAGAAAACCTGATAAATTTATTTTCCAAATAGTGTAAATAAACTGTAAATAACAAAGTCATTTATCATATCCTTAAAGCCTAGCACTAGAAACACATACAGAAGAATGACATTGAAAGGAAGCCTCATCAGTAAGATCACCAATAATTTCTAATTTGAGTGGGCTCAATTTCTGTACTAGAGTTTACCTTGGAAGATCTATTAAACACAGGGAGCAGTGAGCTGCTAAAACGATGAATACTGATAATGAAGGAAATATTTAGGTGCTTTTAGAGGAGCAGCTAACTCTCAAACATTTAGCAAATTTCTCTACCTGCAAGGTGTACATACTATAGTGAGTGCATGCAAAGGCGTTTCTTCTTGATGTCTTTACTTCCTAGACAGCTACAGGGGAATGTGAAAATTCACAAACGATTGATGACTTTCTTGGTCCTCAAAATCCACAGCTAGGGCTCTGGAGCCAGAGGAGCTACAGGGCCTGTTAGACAAAGAACTAAAACACTTTCAAATGAGACTGATGAAAAGGGAGGCAAGAAATAACTTTTCATTATTAAGAAACCACTATTTACCAATCAAATATGAAAGAAGGCTCCCAAGATAAGCCCAGACTACTGTTTCAAGATTGGCTATTGGTATCACAGGCAGCCCAAGTTCTCTCCAGAGAGTCCTTCTACATAAGATCAGTTTTGTGGAGGCTAAAGAACATTCTGGGGTGGGGAGAGGAAGGGGGAATCTCATGTATCACGTAACTTAGTGGGTGATACTTGATTTGGAGGAAAAGGGTAAGGGTGAAGGTTGTGGATGGTGTACATTAATTATGTAACATTCGGAGCCCATCCACGCTAATATTGGACTTCCCTAACTGAACCGGTTCATAAAAGGGAAGAGTTCCTCCTGCTCATTCCAAAGGACTGTCATCTTCCTCCCACTCCAAGACTATTAAATGCTAGCAGAGTTTGGCAGAGGCAGCTTACAGAGGCTGAAGACAACATCACATGGCAGCTTGACCAATTCATGATCACTAGAAATACACTACTTGGAGAATTCCAGAAAATAATTGTCAGGGAGATAAAGAAATGGCAAAAGTTCTGTTCAATATTTATTTTCTTTCATGTTTAACTAAAGCTGGTGATTATTTCAATAACATACACATTATCAGGTTTAGTCATGATAACAATTCTATAAAGTAGATAATATAATCCCAATCTTATAGGAAAATAAAGATCAAAATAGTTAAAGAAATATGCCCAAGATCACAAAACTAGTAAAATATGAGCAAGGTTTTAGCCTGAATTTTGTTTTTCTCTTTGTCTTCCACTCTTTCTCTTAACTGTTCACCTATTGGTAGTACTGGCAAATGTATTTGAAAACAATAAAAGTGCATTTCTTAGAAAATGTCCTTTAACCCAGGCGTTTCCTAAGCCAGCTAGGCCTTTTCCAGCAAAGAAATTGGGAGGTCTGATTGCTGTTCTCAGCAACTTGCAAACTTCTATGATGTTTGTAGGAACAGTAAGTGGTCACCAGATGACATCTCTGGGGCCTCACAGGAAACAGTCTCTCTCCTTTTAACTTTGCATATCTTCTGTCAAATAGTTTTACTTCTCCAAATTATAATCAAATGATGTGATATTCATTAGCTACAAGGATATAGGCCATGTGAATTTTAAAAACTCAACCCAGAGTCCTTCATTTCTGTTGAACAATGGCTTTGCTCTTTGGAGATGCACTCTTTCTTAACCATCACAATGGTGCAAAAAGAGAAAGATGTGCCCCACTCCTGAAAGCAATCACTCTACTCATTCCAGAGATCCCAATTTCTCCCCAGTCCCCCACTTTAAGTAATGACATGCAGTCTTCTTACTTGAGCAGTTTTAAGTTAAACCAGAAGCATTTGCCATGCGCTGTTGGACTAGTGGTACTGCGCATTGGAAAAAAAATGTGCACATTTTACAGTTAGACCTGATTTTGAATCCTGGTCTTCACAGTTCATGGCTCCGTGACCTTGGGCAAATCTCTGAGCTTCAGCTTTTTTATCCATATAATATTGGTATTAACACCCAAATCACAGGGTGGTTGTAAGGACTCAGTGAGATAAAATGCCCATCCCATTGCAAGCATTTAAAACACTTTTCCCCATTCTTTCAGACAGGGTCACCATAAAAGACTTCCAGATCAAAACAGTCCTTTCTACTAACCCAAGCCAGAACCTGATATTCAAAAGACAGAAAATTCTGTGGAGAAGTTAATGTATAAAACTGTATCATCCAGTGACACCTTAGAATTGAGTACCTCCAACTTTGCTGATGTGACAATAAGCTGAAAGTATTTCCCTACAAAACAAGACCGATTGTATACATTTGGATAGAAGGAAGGGTGGAGAGACCTCCACTTTAGCGGCACTGTCCAGGAAAGCCTGTTCTGTATGGGGGTGGACACTTGGAGAGGCCCTGAGTAGCAGCACCAAGCCCCAGTTAGAGTCACAGGAGGGTGTAGCAAAGGGAGAAGCACCTTAAAATGAGGACAGGAGGGGCGAGGAATGAATCAGAGGTTACTTTGGCTACTAAGTGAAGGCACAAGAAAGGGTCTTAAGAATAATAGGAGGTTAAACATTCATGTGTGTTTATTTATTGCGTATTTGCCCCCCCACCCTGCCCTTTCCCCCATGGAACGTAAGGTACACGAGGGACTTTGTTTTATCCACATTTATGTCTCTAACATCTACCACAGTCCTGGCATGTAGTATGGACTTAGGAAATATTTTCTGAATGACTAAACAACAAACACCTAGTCATTAGACACTAATAAATGCCAGACTCTGTGTTAACCTGTGTGTCTAAAATCTCACTTAATCTTTACATTTAATACAGACATTATCTTTGTTTATAAATAAACAAACTGAGGCTACAAAATGTTAAGGATTTTTACTAAGTTCATATAACTTAAATATACCCTCCAAATTCAACTTGAAACAACAAAGTCTTACAGCAATTACATAAAGGATTTTTTTTTTCTGGCTGAGGGCACATAGAAGTGTCAGAAAGTTAATATCCCAGGAAGCAGCCATCAAATCAATGACAGATGGGAAGCAGGAGAAAAATATCCCACTACCCCCCTGCCTCAGGTGAGTAACCCTGAAGCATGTTCTTCACTGTGTCTTGGAGGACCCCGGGGGATGGAGCCTCAGTTTCCCACAGGGACAGCCTGTTAGATGACATGCACTTTACTAACTTTACTTCCCTGATTCACTTGCCACCTCTCCTCTTGGTGACTCTAGGAATCACTTCCCAAGTAAATACTTCCGGTCAAACCATTTTCTCAGTGTCTGCTTCTGGGGACCTAAATTAAGACAATCCCGGCCAGGGGAGCCGAGGACAACTCCCAGTGTTATCTGTGTAATAGGATTGAGGACAGCTGAGCTGAGGCTGTTCACAGTCTAAGAAACAAACTAGGATTAATGACTGTGCCTCATCAGGATATGCCTATTGTTTTCTTTGTCAGTCTCAGTGTGAATATATATGGAGGGCTGTATAATGCTTTGGATATTTTAAAAACAATTTGTCCTAACCATGTGAGGAGTCCACAGTAGTATCCAGCAAGAAGCAAAGATAAGATTGTCCTTGATGATTTTATGGCTGTGTTCTATTTTGTAACAGTAATTTCTGGGAGAATATTTCTAAGAAGTGATTGACTGTGAATGCTGCCTGACAAACCTGGGGTTTATCATGATCACCTAAAAATGCACTTGGTATCAATTCCTTTTGCTAATACACTTCACCACAAAATATGATGTTTTTATTAACATTTACAGCATTGTTGTGGTTTCTAGAATGTTTTATAGCCAGCCATTTCATTAACATCTGTCTTTCTTGAATTTTATCATTGATCCATAAATAAGTAATTCTGCCTTTCTGCAGAGCTTATAGGACAGCTTGAGAAATAAACTCAGAAGTAGAATTCAGGACGCATTTAGTTTAATTTTCCTTTGAGGTTTGTGAAACTCAACCATACCTTATTACCTTCTTCTCATGAGTAACCTGTGTATTTTTCCAAAGAAACTTCAGCAATTTGGTTGACCTGCAACCAAAGTCAAATGGATTATGCAAGATCAAATAGATTATTAATTTAGAAAGGAATTTTAAAGTGAATAAAGAGAAAATAGATTCAAACTATGGGCCTGTAAGGGACACTTAATCAAGATGTGGTAGTTCATTTTAAGCTCCCTGAGAGAAGGGACCATGTCTGCCTTGTTCACCACACAATTCCTGGGACTTGGGTGAATACCTGACCCAGAGGAGGCACTAAAGTATTTGCTGGACTAATTAATTAATGAATGAGGAGAAAATATGTGCATTTTCTTTAAGGAACATTTTCCCACTTTTAACAATATACACACCAAATCAGAGGCTCAGGGAGGAAAGTTACAGTATGTTGATGTCAGATACATCTTGATTTTATTTCTGAAAAGTTTTTATAAAGTAATATATCCCTCTCTTTTGTGAAAAGCAAGCACTCCCAATAATTTCAGCAAAAAAATCTTAATGAAAAGTAGCATTAAGTGGCCTAATTGTCAACTCAACCTTTGCCTTTAAACAAGGCCTCGCTCACTGAATGCTAAAAGAAAGCCCACAATAAAATTAAACTCAGGTCCCATAGTAAGCGCCTTTAACCATTTTCTTTACTTTTTCCTTGCTCTTTGTTCCCCACCCCATTCTTATCTAGCTCACCCTCTTGAGTTGTCTACTACTCTCAGTACTCACTAATGCAATAAAATTCAACCTAAAGCAAAGAGCATCATACTCTGGTTAAAGATATTGTACTAACACATGAAGAAAACAGAAATGGTATATGCTAGGGCATTTTTGCTTTGGGGGTAGACTCTTGGGTGCTTTAAGTTCTTGCGTTTTCTTGATGCAGAGATATTCAGGTGGGTTTACCTAGTAGACCATAGGTTCACAGCAATAGAACTGTATGCTTAAGACAAGTTCCAATTAGTTTTATTGTTGTTATTAACCTTATTATATTTTTCTATTATTGAACACGGTTGTCCCCAGTTATTTAAAATTTAACTGTGACCTTCAACAGCAAACCCAGCCTCTCAATATCTCTCCTGCTTTTGTAAAGCTGTGAAGAAGTAAGACCTTTTTAAACCAAGCTGTCCAAATAAATGACAGAGAGAAGTGTTGACATGAGCTCAGCATAGAGCACATAATACATATTTAATATATAATTTGAATTAAATTGAATTAATTCATTTGAAGTGCTGTCCTATAGTTTTACATTTTTCCTAACTTCTTTGATTTGAAAAATAATAACTTTTTAACAACTTTCAGATTTTTATCCAGCCAAGTGATTTATATATTCTTGTTCCTTTTGGGAAAATTCATTTTGACAGTCTCATACTTGGATGGACCCATTGCGTATATACGCTCTCTGATCATTTTTTTAAGGAACACTGCTGAGAAATAAATTCTCATGTTTAATCACAACACAAAGATTATTAGAGCTCATGATTCAAATATAAACAATGGCAGAGTCATCTGAATCTTTTAAACCAGTTGCCCATTATTAATGAGTTATGCATCACTAAAAAATAATTAGGGTGCAAAAGCAAAATAGCTTTGCATGCATTATTGGTGTCTGGTATTTCTCATCATTATTATAAGTAACTTGACTGGAACAAACAATAATGCTGCTTTCATGCTCTTTATTTTTATTCATACATTTTCTGTTTTGATTTACCTCTTTCTAAGACCAAGAAATAATTCTTAAGCAGAGAGTGGAATATATTTCTCTGACATATGGATTGAATACCACATCTGATAGTAATCAAAATGCTATATGATTACCATCTGCTACAATTTCAAATGCATAAATACTCTTTCATAGGCTATGTGTGTAGTGAAAATATGCACCAAATTAGTGTAAAACCAGTGGTACACCAATGTTTATGCTACAATTCCTGAGGGTTTCCATGACCTTGACATGCCACACATCAATTGACTAGAAAAATTCAAACAAACTAACATAATTTAGGAAAAATACAGAAGGAGGATCAGAACCTGGAAGAGAGAGACTAGCAAATTCCATGAGCCTTTTCCTTACCACTGCAGTCTGGAGCAACTCCAGGCAGGCCTGCAGGATCCTCTGAGATTATAAAGAAGCAGCAGATTGCCGTATCCTTCAAACTGGAGAGACGCTGGTAAGAAAAATAAAGTCATTAACTGCTGAATAAATAGATTGCTCCTATTCAACACACAGGTGACCAAAATTATAGCATATTTTTTCTGACATAAACCATTCTAATTCTTAGTACATTGATACTAAAATATCCCTGATATGTACCTGGACCCACTAAGAGTTAGATGCCCCAGTTTTTACATGCCCAACATATAGTGACTTTTCTCATTTCTTGCCATATCTCATACTATATTGTAAGCCCTGAAGCCGAAGTCTGTGTATTGTTGATTATTGTATCTGTCAATGTATAGGATAAAAAAGTTTTAAATTTCTGTGCTTTTAGAATGAAATACAACCATTTAAGATACTTTGTGTATTCATAAAAAAGAAAAAAAATGACAGATTTATCACTGCATAAAGACCTAATAGCCTATGAAGTCATACTTGAATTTATTAAGATGTTATCAAGGAACAAATATATCATATTAAATATAATATTGCAATAATTGTGGGCCAAGAAAAATATCAGAATGCTTTCAGGGCAGTCCTAGTCATTGTCCAACAAATTTATCCACCTTTCTCAAGGTGAACTTCAAGTTAACTTGTTCTAATGGATCCTATTAGAAAGCAATAGCATTTTGTGTTAACCCATTTATATCCTGAAATGCACAAAAATACTTTGTATACATATTATATATTTTGTATATGTTGGAATTGTATATTTCATTAATATTTTATTAATTTTAGGTGTAGTATATTATTTTCTAGGAATTTATAAAACATATTTCTCATGTGTTTCTTTTTGTCTAGCCTGGTGTTTCACATGAATTCAGGACTGACCTCACTGCAGCCATGAACAGTTGTTAGCTCAGTTAAATAAAATTGCAGTGCAGAAATGGGGAAATATTTCCCTCATTAACTCTGAGTTCCTCCTTGACATGGAAATACTGATGTCTTGATGATTATTCTACTGCCAGACTGACCTCAGATTCTAAAATATTTTCCTAAAGTCAAATTCCAATTTTTCAAATGTGTTTATTTTTAAAATCTCTTTCCTTAACCCATGTTGACTTTAAAGCCCCTTAAGCTTCTTCAGAAATGGATTTGAAATGGTGGTGTCCTGGCTGGGTTGTTTTAAATTGGTTTGCCACATAAAGCAATTATGCTGCAGGATGCCTAGCCAACTGGAAGCTGAGGAAATGGCACAGCAGAATTGCTCACCAAATGCCCTTCCCTTGCACCCTGGGCCAGGATGCTGTGACTCAGTTAGGGTGGGTATCTGGACAAAGAGACTGCTGGTTGCTGTCTCTTAACATGGTATTCCTGTTTCTGTCCTCTGGCCTCTGCTCCATCCCAAGAGATGGTCCTTCTCTCATATGCCAATGATGACTTAGTCTCCTGTCCCCTAACCTTTCCTTATTAGTGTCCTCTGTCTGAACTGACCAATCCTGCTATTTGGAAAACTGATGTGTCATGTGTCAGAGAAATAAAGTGTCAGAATCATAAAACCTCTCCCTATGTGAATTTACGGACCACTGCCAACTGCCACTTGTCCAGCATTCCATTGCTGTCTTGTATCCAGGCTCGTACATTGCACCCCTCCCCTCAGACCTAAGGGTTCGCCTTGCTCCAAAGCTCTATACAATAGCTGCTGTGGAATTTTGCTGGAATACTGCACTCTGCCCCCATCCAGTCCTTCATTTTGTTGGGTTAGTGATGATCTCTTTTGTTTGATGAGAGTTTTGACTTCTGCCCAATGCTGCATTGCCTTGAAGACTGCTTGCTTAGGTCTGGTGTCCAAGTGATACTGAATCCAGATCCACAAAATGACTGTAGCAGTTAATCAAATCCTTGAGCCCATGAGGGAATCTGGACACTGTTGGCACTAAACATGAACATTTATTGAGGCAGATGAGTGGAGCTTTGAATAGTGTTTTCACTCCTATGAGAAAAAATTTAATAGTTTAATGTAGTGGGCAATGGCACTAGCTTTTGATGTGGAAATACCTGGGTTTGATTACCAGTGTGACCATCTTCTAACTGTATGATCTTGGTAAAGGCATTTGATCTGCGTGATCCTCAATGTCCTTGTTTGTAAGAGGAGACAAATAACAGTATATACCTCACTAGGCTGAGGTGAGGATTGAATGCATAAAGCCATGGATGTAAACTTCTCTGTAGAGTGGCTGGAACATTGAAACACTCCACAAAAGGTAATCATTATGAGTACCTGGAGGTGCAACGTGTTCTGACCAACAGCTCTACATTGCACACTGCACAACTGACACCAGTTCAGCTCTCCTGTTCACTGCTGCTGGAAGGACTGATTAGAAACCAATAGAAATTGCCTTGCCTTAAATGATAAATGTAGTATTAATGTTTACTTGGAAATAAAAGGAAGGGAAAGTTTTCAAGAATGGAAAATAACTCTCACTCATTGAGAAATATTGGCTATCATCAACAGCTGAACTTTAAGCAAATCCAGGTTTTTTGATGGATAACTAAGGGGTAAAAGAGCTGGCTTTTCTTACTTCTGAACATGCCTTGTTTTGGGGGATGACTGTTTTGTAATCAGAGTTTCCTTTTCTTAAGGTGCCAAACTTTCCAAAGCATTGTCACTCACGTGCTATCCTATACTTATTTCTCAAGTAAAGGTGCAATGCCTTTGAGGAAATAAGTGCATTTTGAATCACACATTCTTATTAGAATTATATAGGATTCCACTTTATTTCTATACTTTCCCATCTTCTGCCTTTCCCAGTAGAAGTGCTTTAAGAGAAGGGATTTCCACCTCATTTCTGGATGCACAATCCTTCTCATCCTTCAGGAACCATATCTAATGTCTTCAACTTCACAAAGTCTTCTCCAATTCCTCCTATAAGCTCTCCCTCCTCTATAAGCACTTGATCTGTTCGTGTCTCACAATAAATAACACATTTGACTTTTTAGTACACTGATTCACATACTTGCTTTAACTCTCCTGTCATATTTTTTTGAGGTCTTTTTTGCATGTATTCATTTTTAAGTACCCAAACCCAATCATACAAAATGCCTTGAATACTGTATGATTATTGTAGACCCTTAATAAGTGTTCTTCTTCTTCTTCTTCTTATTTTTTTTTTGAATGTGTGAATTTACCAAACTGTAGATCTTCTAGATTCCAAGTTCCATTAAGGCAGAGATTACACTAATTTTGTTAATGACAAGGCCTAGTACAGTGCAGTGCACAAAGTAGATATTTCTTTGGTATATTCATATGTCCCATGGTGATATTTCAAGTAGAGGAAGCCTCATTTAGGTTTGGAGAGACTAACAATAAGCAGTAACACCACGCATTCTGGGAGGCCTTTAAGAATTGGGAAGACCAGCTACAAGCATCCATATGACCACATCACCCAACAGCAGACAAACATAATGAGATGTGTATTAAAAATATTTCTTTCTTAATTCAGCAACATTTTTTTTGCCCCTCTGCTCATTAAGCATTTACCTTCTTAATAAACCTTAATTTGTATACATATTAACTACTAAATTTTTAATGAAAGCAATTATTTTAAATCGTATTAAATTTTACATGCTTTAAAATGCTCTATAAAAGTTTATAAAGCAGTGGCTGTATCAGATTACACATGTGATATGTTTGCAAGTCAGACATAATTGTGTAAAGCATTTGATGCTTAGTGTGCAGAAGTTCCTTCAATAATTAAAAAGGAATATATTGCATGATAAATGTGACATATAGGCCCAATAAAACTGAAATTTACTATAGCTCTAAAATGTGTTTTTCTCATTAACTGAATTATGGCTAACTGAGAATTAAATAGAACTATTTTTTTCTCCAGAATCAGTGAGTGTTACAATTATAACTGACTTTAGAGAGCTTTGAGATAAGCATTTTCTAAAGCGTGAGTCTCAGAACACTAATCCTTAAAATGTTCCAAGTGGTTCAATGGTCAAATACATTTGGGAAATGGTGCAATTTATGCATTCTTCTATAGAGAGGCATTATGCATATTAACATGCTACATTTTTCTGAGAAACTCTGAAGTTAAGAAACTTGAGTTGAACTTTGTGTAACTGATTGTTACTTAAATAGATATCTTTCATACTACTTTTAATAACATTTATTAATAGCCCATGAAAATAGTGTTCTGTGCAGCATACCCTGGCAGCTGGTCTAGTTTAATTGTGGTCTGCCCAAAGTTTCAAAGTTAAGTAGTGATAAAACCAAAGTTTAACCCAAGCCATCTAAACGAAGGTCTGGTACTCTTTGCAACACAGGACATCTTTATTAGGTGGATTCATTTTTGATGATAATATTTAATGAAATAAAATATGCTACATGTGTCTATCTGCTCTCTTAAGTAATTGGGGTGCATGGGATCAGTTTTGTCTTATTTACCATGAAAAGTCTACCAGACCTACCAGATCTATCACAGTGTCTGGGACATAGGAACACACAAAAATCTAAGGAATAAATCACAATTGTATTTACCAACTGAGGATGTCAGAATGCCTCATGGTCATGATTTTTATATTTGAATAAGTGATGTTAAGTATAGGAAAGTAGTTCCTAAGCATTTAAAAGCGGGAGAGGTGCCCCCAGTCCCCAAAGGACTAAAGGCCATGAAAAATGGTGGTGAGTTCTCCAGCAAAAAGAGTCAAGGGTCTGTGGGTATTTGCTACTCTTGCGCTTAAGAAAGAGGTACCTTTAAAAGCTGAGTTAGGTATCGATTGGAGCATACAGGTACCTGGTCTAGAAATTAAACTAAATATATGCTAACCACACAGCATAATTTTTCATACATACCCCTGTAAATGGCCTCTTACCCACAAAAATGTAGAACTTTCATTCCACAAGGTTATGGAGGGTTCCTGTTGGTTGTGCTGGTCAATTGAGATTTAAAGGGCTATGCCATAAGTGTGTGTGTGTTTGTGGTGATGTCTTATTTACACAAGAGTACATCAGGGATAATCTGAGCATACACAGACTGCAGTGCCTGAATGATAGCATCAGAATAAAGGAAAGAAATGTCTTACTGATCTCCCGCTATTTTGTGGAAGTTCTTGTGGTTTTTGTAGTAACTAGCTTGACAGGGTCATCATCCCAATAAACTTTAAAGCCATGAAGGCTTGTCTTCATGCCTGGCACCCTGCTTTGGCTTCCATTCTGGACAGCCATCTGGCAAATTAAGCAATGCCCTTTACCTTCCTTTAAGGAATGCACACCCTTAAAACAAAAACAAGAAAGATAATTCTAAAATTTGACCATTTTTTGGCTACTTCTGGTCCTAACACTCTTGTCCAATCTGTCACCATCCCTCCTTTGAGCTACTTCAGCATCCTCCTAACTGATCCACTTAGCTTCCACCCTTACCCCTCTACAGTCTACATGCCCCACAATAGCCAGTGGTCCTTTTAAAACATAAGGCAGATTGCATTGCTTCCAGTTACATTTAGAGTTAAAATTCAAAATTTTCACCATGGGAAACAACCAGGAGAAAGGCCCATAACTATAAGTTATGCCAAGGGATTTTAACCTGGGCTGCATATTGGAATCATCTGGAGAGCACTTAAACATTCTGAGGCTTGGGCCCCTACCAGAAGGATTTAATTGGTCTGTTTTGGGGCCCAACTATGAGCATCTTTTAATAGGTCCCCAGGAGATACAAATGCACAGCCAATATTGAGAACCATTATGCCAAAGAGTTCGGCCAGCTTTCTGAGAAGAAATGAGCATCCACTGCTGAGTTTTAAACAGTGAAGCAACAAGATCAGAATTAAATTAGAAAATAATCAAATTTTAAAAATTTGTCCTTTTATATAATTTTCTCTGAAAAAACAGAGAGTTGCAAATGTATCACATCTTTCATTAATCCTTGAGATTTTTAATTCCTTTTACAAAGAAAGCAGCTCCTCTAGAATCTCTCAGATGAAGTTGTTTTTATAAATATTTATCAATCACCACTGCACCCTTGGCACTTTCCTAAGCACAAATCATTCATTCATTTATTCAACAACATGTGTGATATTTTTACTGTGTGCTGGGTATTATCCTAGGTATAAGAGACAGTAAAATGAACAATCACAATTCTACTTGTCAAGAGGTTCACTCTCCTTCAGGAGGACCAACAAATGTCCAGCTAACTCAAATAGAGTTAAAAAATGCTATGGAAGAAAAGAAAAGGGAAGAATAACCTACTGTTGGGTGGTGATGGTGGTGGTCCATCAGTCACAGGAGCTTCAGGGGAAAGGTAACATCTGCCCCTGGGTCTTGAAAGATGGAAGGAGACTGACCATGAGAGGAGAGGAAGAGCCTTCTAATCTGAAAAACCATCAATGGCAATGGCTGGAGTAAGCATGAGACGATGTGGTCTGTCAAGAGCGAGGCAAACAATCCAGGAGTGTAAGGTGTGCCGAGAGAAATGGTGCCTGATAAATATAGAAAAGTAATTCACATTATCTCAATCTCTTTGGAGACTTAATTTCTTAAAATAATTTCACGATTAGAGGAAAATACTTAAGTTTTGTATGGTAAAATTTAAAAATCTAGGAGTTAAATTTAAAAGTGTTAAACCCTTTTGTATCCAAAGTAGAATGATCCAGTAGTAGAATGGCTAGAATACATACTAGAGCTGCTATTTCCCTTTTGGGTAGCAGTAAATCTAGAGACAGCACATGTAGATAAAATCCATTTGCATTGTATATGAGAAGTGCCCAAAACATCAGCCTTCTCTAGTTTATCCTCCATTGTCCTAAAATCTTATCTAATCTAGGGATTGACAAACTATTGTTTGTGAACCAAATTAGGCCTAGTGTCTGATTTTGTAAATAAAGTTTTATTGAAACACAGCCATGATCATTTGTTTACAGATGGCGGCTTTCAAGTTGTAATGGTTTAGTCAAGTAGTTATGACAGAGACTGCATGACCCACAAAACTGAAAGATTTACTATCTGGTCCTTTATAGAAAAAAAAATTGCCAACCACTGGTCTAATCTATGAATGAGAATTTTTTTTCTATAAAGGCTCAATTAAATGAAAATCCATTAGCTGAGAGGGTTATTAGGCCACAGTCACTGTTTATTACCTCAGCACACAGTTTAGTGTAGTAAGAGCACAGGCTCTGGAACTATCGTGCCTGCATTCAAATCCCAGTTTTTCCTTGCTTCAGCTACGAAAGTAACTTGGGCAAGTTCATATACATTTCTAAGCCTTAGATGGGTACAGTGTTTAGTTGAAGGCCATCCATCACACATCTGCATTCATTGCATACTCTATGTGAATGATGACCATGCAGTGTAGAGTTTTGGGGTGAGTGGTTAAGCCATCAGGAGTGACTACTTGTGTGACTGTAATCTCCTGTAGGACAGAGTCTATGTCTCATTCATCTCTGAATCCCCAGCACCTACAACAATGCCTTACCTCCAGTGGACACTTGACATATGTTACGTGAGTGGATGGATGAGGTTATGGTAACATAAAAAGAGAAAGAAAAAAGGGAGCAATTTATGTTTTTTCCTAATTGTTCACTGAGCTTGTATGATTGGCAATGAATTAGAAGACCAAGACTGTATTAGTTAGGGTTCTCTAAGGAAACAGAACCAATAGGAGATATTGGTAAATATGAGATTTTATAAAAGAATCTCATGCAAATGTGGGGATACATGAGTCCAAATTCTGTAGGGCAGGATGCACAAGTCCAAACTCTGTAGGACAAGGTGCTGAAGTTCAAATTCCGTAGGGCAGGCAAAAGCTGGCAACTCCAATGAAGGTCCTCGATGAACTCCCCAGAAGCGGCTGGCTGACTGAAGCCGCTTCTGGGGAGTCTCTTCACTCTTCTCTCTTCACTCTTAAAAGTCTTCGCAGATTAGATTAAATCCAGCTGATTGAATTCTCTCATTGCAGAAGACATGCCCTTCGTTGATGTAATCAGCCACAGATGCAATCAATTGACTGATAATTTAATAAACCAGCCTTCTGGTTTATTAAACAGCCACAAATGTCCTTGCAGTAACAGTTAGGCCAGACACCTGGGCAACATCACCTGGCCAAGTTGACATATGAACCTAACCATCACAAAGATCAATTTCATATTTTAGATAATTTTGCTTTGATACAAACAAAGAAATAAGTACATTTAGATATGGCAATTTGGGAGAAAACATTTTGATCTTCTAAACTATTTGGAGGAGAACTAAACTAAGAAAATATTTAATGTTATGAAAACCCTTAGGCAAGAAAAGGTTTTATTTGACATTTACAAGCTATCTCTGCTCATAACCATTTTAACTTCTGATCTCAAGCCTAAGAGCAAATAACAGAAAGAGAATGATGAAGAATGAATAGAACAAATCATGTGCCAGATCAGAGAGGAAGAACAAGGAAATGGATGGGCAGGAAATAAGAAAACCCGACTCAGCCTGATCCACAATAGTGCCTAAGCCCCTGTGCTTTTTTTTTTTTCCTTTGATAGTCTTTACAGGTTCAATACACATTCATTCATCAACTCAATCAACAAGGAGCTATGTGCCAGAGATTATGCTGGGAGTTGGAGGTAAAATGATAAATGTGACACTATGTCAATTGTGATCTTAGAAGACAGCCACATAAACACATAAATGAGATATAAATAGAGGCACCACACAGTTTGCTCAGAACAGTCCCAATTTAAGCCTGTTGGAGGAGTACAATTTTTATTACTATCCTTTCACTTTCTAAAGTGTCCCAGGTTGGATGATAAATACAAGTACTATGACAGAAATCTTAATGATGTCTCAAAGGATGGAGTGGTTAAGTTTACATGAGGAGGTCACAAAAGATTTCATATGGAAGAAATGTTTAAAGTGAATATGAAATTTAAGTAGCTATGAGCCAGGAAAGTAAGCATAGGGTTGGACATTTCAGGCAGAGGGAGCGTTGTGGGCCAAGTTTCAGGGTTAGCTAGCATAGCACTTTCAGAGAAAGAAGAGTGCAGCAGAGATGGTGGAGGCTTACAGAGAATGATAATGGTTTATCATTTATAAATTTTTAGAATTTTTTAAAAATTTATAAATTTTTAGAATTTAGAATTTTTTAAAAATTTATAAATTTTTAGAATTTAGAATTTTTAAAAAATTTATAAATTTTTAGAAT